>NC_071104.1:14762500-14777500 GCF_024256425.1 Clarias gariepinus
AACCTATATGAGGAATAAAACTGAAAAGCTTACAGGATCAGGTGGTCTCCCATCCAAGCACTACCCAGGGTCAAGCCTGCTTAGCTTTCTAAATCAGGCTTGATCTGGCACTCTCATACAAGTACAACTAGAAGTGGAAACTGGGTTGAAGGAAGGCCTATTTGACCAATTAAAATGATTTATTTTTAATTAATTTTCTTATTTAAAAAAAAAAAAAAAAAAAAAAAAACCTATATGAGGAATAAAACTGAAAAGCTTACAGGATCAGGTGGTCTCCCATCCAAGCACTACCCAGGGTCAAGCCTGCTTAGCTTTCTAAATCAGGCTTGATCTGGCACTCTCATACCAGTACAACTAGAAGTGGAAACTGGGTTGAAGGAAGGCCTATTTGACCAATTAAAATGATTTATTTTTAATTTATTTTCTTATTTTTTTAAAAAAAAAAAAAAAAAAAAAAAAAAACCTATATGAGGAATAAAACTGAAAAGCTTACAGGATCAGGTGGTCTCCCATCCAAGCACTACCCAGGGTCAAGCCTGCTTAGCTTTCTAAATCAGGCTTGATCTGGCACTCTCATACCAGTACAACTTGAAGTGGAAACTGGGTTGAAGGAAGGCCTATTTGACCAATTAAAATGATTTATTTTTAATTTATTTTCTTATTTAAAAAAAAAATATATATATATATATATGAGGAATAAAACTGAAAAGCTTACAGGATCAGGTGGTGTCCCATCCAAGCACTACCCAGGGTCAAGCCTGCTTAGCTTTTTAAATCAGCCTTGATCTGGCACTCTCATACCAGTAGAACTAGAAGTGGAAAATGGGTTGAAGGAAGGCCTATTTGACCAAGTAAAATGATTTATTTTTAATTTATTTTCTTTTTTTTTTTTAAAAAACTATATGAGGAATAAAACTGAAAAGCTTACAGGATCAGGTGGTCTCCCATCCAAGCACTACCCAGGGTCAAGCCTGCTTAGCTTTCTAACTCAGGGTTCATACCAGTACAACTAGAAGTGGAAACTGGATTGAAGGAAGGCCTATTTGACCAATTAAAATGATTTATTTTTAATTTATTATCTTATTTAAAAAAAAAAAAAAAAAAAAAAAAAAAAAACCTATATGAGGAATAAAACTGAAAAGCTTACAGGATCAGGTGGTCTCCCATCCAAGCACTACCCAGGGTCAAGCCTGCTTAGCTTTCTAACTCAGGCTTGATCTGGCACTCTCATACCAGTACAACTAGAAGTGGAAACTGGGTTGAAGGAACGCCTATTTGACCAATTAAAATGATTTATTTTTTATTTATTTTCTTATTTTTAAAATAAAAAAAAAAAACTATATGAGGAATAAAACTGAAAATCTTACAGGATCAGGTGGTCTCACATCCAAGCACTACCAAGGATCAAGCCTGCTTAGCTTTTCAACTTAGGCTTGATCTGGCACTCTCATACCAGTACAACTAGAAGTGGAAACTGGGTTAAAGGAAGGCCTATTTGACCAATTAAAATGATTTATTTTTAATTTATTTTCTTATTTACAAAAAAAAATAAAAAAAAAACCTATATGAGGAATAGAATTGAAAAGCTTACAGGATCAGGTGGTCTCCCATCCAAGCACTACCCATTTTTTTTTTTATTTTTTTTTATTAAATTTTAAAATGCATACATAGTGCAGATAAGAACAATAAGATTGCAGTTGCTTATTGCATTATTCTCCTTATTAGATTTTGCAGAGATTCTTCACTCTCTGGTAGTTGCAGTAGAGTTTCTAAGGCTTCATACACATCTGGGTTAAAAACATCATAAAAAGTGTCCAGCATGTTTTTACTTTTGAAGTACACATACAACCTTTCCATATACAATTCCATTTTCCTTTTAAAAATATTCCAAACATCTAAAACAACTTTTTCTTTCCTGGCCACAATTCTTCTCTTCCATATGGCACTCTTCATTTGCATTATGCACAGATTTATGAATTTTTTGTTTTTACACTTTTTATCCCAACCTAACATCACCACTCTGTTCCATTCTAATTCATTTTCATCCCACTCCCCAGTTAAGTCCTTAATTAAATGTTTACATTTTCTTAGAAAAGTTCGCAATTTCTGACAAAACAAAAATATGTGTAAAAAATCTTCTTCCTCTTCTTGGCACACCTTACACAGCGCCTTTTGTTCCAAGCCCATTTTGCATAAAATCATTTCAGAAAACACCACTTTTTGCCTTACAATGTACTCAAAGCATTCCAATTTTGTTTCTACCACCTTACCCCTCATATTTCTCCATATACCTTCTTTTTTTAAGTTTTTAAATTTCCTTACCCAGTAATCATTGACAATTGGCTCTTTAAAAACATCATCTCTGAAACAACAGTACAGCATTTTTAGAGTACATTCTTTCAAGTCACACAGTTTTTCTCCCATTTCCACATAGATCTTTTCTTCTGCCTGTCCTTCTTCCATTTTCTCTATTCTTTTTATCCAGTCTTTGGGTATTGCATTTTTCACAATTTCATACTTGTTTGTTATTTCTTGTTGCCCATACTCTTCCTTCGCTTCATTCATTGCATCAACAATATACTGTCTTGGTAAAAAACCTTTTTTAAATTCATATAAGACGTCCCTCACCCTTGTTATCCCTACTTCCATCCATTTTTTAAAATATATTTCTTTTTCTTGTTGTAATACATTTTTGTTTAAGAACAGAGGTTGATTTAAAATGCTTTCTCTTCCTTGTGGGTTGAATATGATTCTCTTTAGAAACATTCCCCAAGCATTAAAAGTTTCTCTATAAAATTCCGGTAATTTTTCTGTCATCCATGGTTTTGTTTTCATCCATAATACTGCATCTCCCATGTTAAAATTCCCACATTTATTTAAGAAATACTTCATGGTCTTTTTCCACTCAAATTTATCTTTATCTTGAAGGTACTTGTTTACTACTTTAATTCTCATAGAATTTTTCCTCTGTTCTATGTCCATTAAGCCTAGACCACCTTTGCTTACTGTTCCTATAATTGTACTGTACGCTATTTTTGCCGGTTTGCCCTCCCATAAAAAGTTAAGAAAGCATTTTTTCAATCTCTTTTCTATCCATGAAGGCATTTCAGACACATATAAAGCATACCAGAGCTTGGAGACCATCAAAACGTTTAGAATTAGAACCTTCCCCTTTAAATTCAGATTTCTTAATTTCCAAAAGTTTAACCTTCTTTCTATTTCCATAGTCATGGTCTCCCACATTTCATCTCTCGCTTTTTTCTCATTTTTCCCCATTAAAACTCCTAGGATCTTTATTTCATTTTCTTCTTTAAACGTAAAACAATCAGATAGAGTTTCTGCTTTGCCCATTCTCATGTACACCGTCTTGTCTTCATTGATTTTGCTGCCGGAGCCTTTGCAATAGTCAGTAACAATCTTCATTAGTTCCTTTGCACTGTTTTTTCCTTTTATAATCAATGTTGTATCGTCTGCATATTGAAAGATTTTGCCTTCAGCCTTATTTCCTTCGATTTCTATCCCTATTATTTTCCCGCTTTCTTTTATCGCTAAACCCAAAGGTTCAGCAGCGAGGGAGTACAGTAGGGATGATAGGGGGCATCCTTGTCTTATGGATCTTGAAACTCTGAAGCAATCTGTTACGAATCCGTTGCATTTTATTCTTGTCAATGCTCCCTTATATAAAATTCTGATCCAATTAATAAAATTCTCCCCAAAATTAAAACGTTTTAAAACCTCAAATAAATATCCATGTTCTACCCTGTCAAAAGCCTTTTCAAAATCCAGACTAATTATGTATCCATCTTCGTTTTTTTCTTTTATGTATCCTATCATATCTCTAATGCTCATCGTGATGTCTGCTATGTCCCTTCCCTTTATTCCATATGCTTGGTTTGTTTGTATTATACTTGGGGTCACTTCTTTGAGCCTGTTTGCTAAAACTTTTGCTAGGATTTTAAAATCTGTATTCAACATTGTGATTGGTCTGTAATTTTTTAAGTTTGTCCTTTCACCTTTTCTTTTATAGACCAGTTTCATTAAGCCAATTCTCATCCTTTCGTTTACTTCCTCTTTTTCCTTAATTTCTTTAAAAACTTTTCTTAAGATCTTTGTTAAGGCTCCTTTAAAACATATATAAAATTCAGCGCCCAATCCATCTATTCCCGGACTCTTCTTTCTATTCAATTGATTTATTGCTCTTTCTATTTCTTCCTCTTTTATTTCTTGGTCGCATTCTTTTTTATCCTCTTCACTCACCTTTGCCTTTATCTGATCTAGTAGTTTCTGTTTTTCCTTTTCTTCCACTCCCCTTGTGCTGAACAAGTCCTCGTAAAATTCCCTTACTTCTTTTAGAATGTTTTCATTCCCTTCCACTATCTCTCCGTTACTTCCTCTTATTTGTTTAATCATTTCAGCTCTTCCTCTATTTTTTTCTAGATCAAAAAAGAACTTTGTGCATTTTTCTCCCTCTACTACATACTTCGCTTTACTCCTTAGTTTAGCCCCCTCGTATTCTTTTTCTTCTAATTTTTTCAGTTCTCCTTCTATTTCCTTAATTTTTTGTATGTCTTTATTCGTTTTGTTCAATTCTGCTTCCAAGCTTTCTTTTATTCTTTTTTCTTTAGATTTTTTGCATTTCTGTAAGAATCTACAATATTTTAGAGAGAATTTTTTAATTAAAAATTTTAAGTTCTCCCACCATATTCTCTTGTCTTCCTTATACATTCCATTTTCCTTTTCCTTTTTTATGATTTCTGTAACCTTTGAAACATAATCTTCACTCTTTAAAATTTCTGTATTTAAAATCCACACACCCGGCCCTCTTTTCATGTTACTCCAGTCTATTTTAAAAAATAAAAGCTTGTGATCACTATAGCTAGTTTCTTCATATCTGATGTTGTCAATGAAGTTTTCCACATTTCTTGTGCACAGTACATAGTCAATTCTCGATCTACATATAAAATTCCCCACCATTTGTCTTCTTGAATACTCTTTCTTCCCCCCATTCCTTTCTCTCCACACATCTATTAGGTTGTTTTCATTCATGAGTTCTTTTAGTTCTTTTCTCCCTGTATCTGTTTTGAAAACCATTCCTTCTGCCATGTCCTGCTTACTAAAGACGGTGTTAAAGTCTCCCATCATTATTATTTCTTTGTATTTCCCTACAATATTCCTTAAGATATTAAAGAAGTTCTTTTTTTCTTTTTCTTCTGTTGGTGCGTGTATATTTACTAAAGTTATTTCTCGTCCTTCATAGTTCGCTTCTATTACTATGCATTTCCCCATCTTGTCTTTATATACTATTTTGCTTGTGTTAAAAATATTTTTTCTTATTAGAAGAGCTACCCCTCTTCCAAGTCTTCCATCCCCATTGTTGTATAGGATATCCCCTTCCCATTCTCTTTTATAGTTTTCCATGACACTTTCTCTCCAGTTCGTTTCCTGCAAAGCAATAACGTCTTCCTCTTTACATTTCTCTTTCACTTTTCCAAATTTTTGTATGTTCATCAAGCCTCTAAAACTGAAAAGCTTACAGGATCAGGTGGTCTCCCATCCAAGCACTACCCAGGGTCAAGCCTGCTTAGCTTTCTAAATCAGGCTTGATCTGGCACTCTCATACCAGTACAACTTGAAGTGGAAACTGGGTTGAAGGAAGGCCTATTTGACCAATTAAAATGATTTATTTTTAATTTATTTTCTTATTTAAAAAAAATAAATAAATAAAAAAAAATAAATAAATAAATAAATATATGAGGAACAAAACTGAAAAGCTTACAGGATCAGGAGGTCTCCCATCCAAGCACTACCCAGGGTCAAGCCTGCTTAGCTTTCTAAGTCAGGCTTGATCTGGCACTCTCTTACCAGTACAACTAGAAGTGGAAACTGGGTTGAAGGAACGCCTATTTGACCAATTAAAATGATTTATTTTTTATTTATTTTCTTATTTTTAAAATAAAAAAAAAAAACTATATGAGGAATAAAACTGAAAATCTTACAGGATCAGGTGGTCTCCCATCCAAGCACTACCAAGGGTCAAGCCTGCTTAGCTTTTCAACTCAGGCTTGATCTGGCACTCTCATACCAGTAGAACTAGAAGTGGAAACTGGGTTGAAGGAAGGCCTATTTGACCATTTAAAATGATTTATTTTTAATTTATTTTCTTATTTAAAAAAAAAAAAAAAAAAAAAAAAAAAAAAACCTATATGAGGAATAAAACTGAAAAGCTTACAGGATCAGGTGGTCTCCCATTCAAGCACTACCCAGGGTCAAGCCTGCTTAGCTTTCTAAATCAGGCTTGATCTGGCACTCTCATACAAGTACAACTAGAAGTGGAAACTAGGTTGAAGGAAGGCCTATTTGACCAATTAAAATGATTTATTTTTAATTTATTTTCTTATTTTTAAAAAAAAAAAAAAAAAAAAAAAAAAAAACCTATATGAGGAATAAAACTGAAAAGCTTACGGGATCAGGTGGTCTCCCATCCAAGCACTACCCAGGGTCAAGCCTGCTTAGCTTTCTAAATCAGGCTTGATCTGGCACTCTCATACCAGTACAACTTGAAGTGGAAACTGGGTTGAAGGAAGGCCTATTTGACCAATTAAAATGATTTATTTTTTATTTATTTTCTTATTTTTAAAATAAAAAAAAAAAAACTATATGAGGAATAAAACTGAAAAGCTTACAGGATCAGGTGGTCTCCCATCCAAGCACTACCCAGGGTCAAGCCTGCTTAGCTTTCTAAATCAGGCTTGATCTGGCACTCTCATACCGTACAACTTGAAGTGGAAACTGGGTTGAAGGAAGGCCTATTTGACCAATTAAAATGATTTATTTTTAATTTATTTTCTTATTTACAAAAAAAAAAAAAAAAAAAAACACCTATATGAGGAATAAGACTGAAAAACTTACCGGATCAGGTGGTCTCCCATCCAAGCACTACCAAGGGTCAAGCCTGCTTAGCTTTTCAACTCAGGCTTGATCTGGCACTCTCATACCAGTACAACTAGAAGTGGAAACTGGGTTGAAGGAAGGCCTATTTGACCAATTAAAATGATTTATTTTTAATTTATTTTCTTATTTAAAAAAAAAAAAAAAAAAAAAAAAACACTATATGAGTAATAGAACTGAAGAGCTTACAGGATCAGGTGGTCTCCCATCCAAGCACTACCCAGGGTCAAGCCTGCTTAGCTTTCTAAATCAGGCTTGATCTGGCACTCTCATACCAGTACAACTTGAAGTAAAAACTGGGTTGATGGAAGGCCTATTTGACCAATTAAAATGATTTATTTTTAATTTATTTTCTTATTTAAAAAAAAAAAAAAAAAAAACCCTATATGAGGAATAAAACTGAAAAGCTTACAGGATCAGGTGGTCTCCCATCCAAGCACTACCCAGGGTCAAGCCTGCTTAGCTTTCTAAATCAGGCTTGATCTGGCACTCTCATACCAGTACAACTAGAAGTGGAAACTGGGTTGAAGGAAGGCCTATTTGACCAATTAAAATGATTTATATTTAATTTATTTTCTTATTTAAAAAAAAAAAACTATATGAGGAATAAAACTGAAAAGCTTACAGGATCAGGTGGTCTCCCATCCAAGCACTAACCAGGGTCAAGCCTGCTTAGCTTTCAAACTCAGGCTTGATCTGGCACTCTCATACCAGTACAACTAGAAGTGGAAACTGGGTTGAAGAAAGGCCTATTTGACCAATTAAAATGATTTATTTTTTATTTATTTTCTTATTTACAAAAAAAAAAAAAAAAACACCTATATTAGGAATAAAACTGAAAAGCTTACAGGATCAGGTGGTCTCCCATCCAAGCACTACCCAGGGTCAAGCCTGCTTAGCTTTCTAAATCAGGCTCAATCTGGCACTCTCGTACCAGTACAACTAGAAGTGGAAACTGGGTTGAAGGAAGGCCTATTTGACCAATTAAAATGATTTATTTTTAATTTATTTTCTTTTTTTAAAAAAAAAAAAAAAAAAAAAAAAAAAAAAAAAAAACCTATATGAGGAATAAAACTGAAAAGCTTACAGGATCAGGTGGTCTCCCATCCAAGCACTACCCAGGGTCAAGCCTGCTTAGCTTTCTAAATCAGGCTTGATCTGGCACTCTCATACCAGTACAACTTGAAGTGGAAACTGGGTTGAAGGAAGGCCTATTTGACCAATTAAAATGATTTATTTTTAATTTATTTTCTTATTTAAAAAAAAAAAAATATATATATATATGAGGAATAAAACTGAAAAGCTTACAGGATCAGGTGGTGTCCCATCCAAGCACTACCCAGGGTCAAGCCTGCTTAGCTTTCTAAATCAGCCTTGATCTGGCACTCTCATACCAGTAGAACTAGAAGTGGAAAATGGGTTGAAGGAAGGCCTATTTGACCAAGTAAAATGATTTATTTTTAATTTATTTTCTTTTTTTTTTTTTTAAAAAAACTATATGAGGAATAAAACTGAAAAGCTTACAGGATCAGGTGGTCTCCCATCCAAGCACTACCCAGGGTCAAGCCTGCTTAGCTTTCTAACTCAGGGTTGATCTGGCACTCTCATACCAGTACAACTAGAAGTGGAAACTGGATTGAAGGAAGGCCTATTTGACCAATTAAAATGATTTATTTTTAATTTATTATCTTATTTAAAAAAAAAAAAAAAAAAAAAAAAAAAAAACCTATATGAGGAATAAAACTGAAAAGCTTACAGGATCAGGTGGTCTCCCATCCAAGCACTACCCAGGGTCAAGCCTGCTTAGCTTTCTAACTCAGGCTTGATCTGGCACTCTCATACCAGTAGAACTAGAAGTGGAAACTGGGTTGAAGGAAGGCCTATTTGACCAATTAAAATGATTTATTTTTTATTTATTTTCTTATTTTTAAAATAAAAAAAAAAAACTATATGAGGAATAAAACTGAAAATCTTACAGGATCAGGTGGTCTCACATCCAAGCACTACCAAGGGTCAAGCCTGCTTAGCTTTTCAACTCAGGCTTGATCTGGCACTCTCATACCAGTACAACTAGAAGTGGAAACTGGGTTGAAGGAAGGCCTATTTGACCAATTAAAATGATTTATTTTTAATTTATTTTCTTATTTACAAAAAAAAATAAAAAAAAAACCTATATGAGGAATAAAACTGAAAATCTTACAGGATCAGGTGGTCTCCCATCCAAGCACTACCAAGGGTCAAGCCTGCTTAGCTTTTCAACTCAGGCTTGATCTGACACTCTCATACCAGTAGAACTAGAAGTGGAAACTGGGTTGAAGGAAGGCCTATTTGACCAATTAAAATGATTTATTTTTAATTTATTTTCTTATTTTAAAAAAAAAAAAAAAAAAAAAAAAAAACCTATATGAGGAATAAAACTGAAAAGCTTACAGGATCAGGTGGTCTCCCATCCAAGCACTACCCAGGGTCAAGCCTGCTTAGCTTTCTAAATCAGGCTTGATCTGGCACTCTCATACAAGTACAACTAGAAGTGGAAACTGGGTTGAAGGAAGGCCTATTTGACCAATTAAAATGATTTATTTTTAATTAATTTTCTTATTTAAAAAAAAAAAAAAAAAAAAAAACCTATATGAGGAATAAAACTGAAAAGCTTACAGGATCAGGTGGTCTCCCATCCAAGCACTACCCAGGGTCAAGCCTGCTTAGCTTTCTAAATCAGGCTTGATCTGGCACTCTCATACCAGTACAACTAGAAGTGGAAACTGGGTTGAAGGAAGGCCTATTTGACCAATTAAAATGATTTATTTTTAATTTATTTTCTTATTTTTTTAAAAAAAAAAAAAAAAAAAAAAAAAAACCTATATGAGGAATAAAACTGAAAAGCTTACAGGATCAGGTGGTCTCCCATCCAAGCACTACCCAGGGTCAAGCCTGCTTAGCTTTCTAAATCAGGCTTGATCTGGCACTCTCATACCAGTACAACTTGAAGTGGAAACTGGGTTGAAGGAAGGCCTATTTGACCAATTAAAATGATTTATTTTTAATTTATTTTCTTATTTAAAAAAAAAATATATATATATATATATGAGGAATAAAACTGAAAAGCTTACAGGATCAGGTGGTGTCCCATCCAAGCACTACCCAGGGTCAAGCCTGCTTAGCTTTTTAAATCAGCCTTGATCTGGCACTCTCATACCAGTAGAACTAGAAGTGGAAAATGGGTTGAAGGAAGGCCTATTTGACCAAGTAAAATGATTTATTTTTAATTTATTTTCTTTTTTTTTTTTAAAAAACTATATGAGGAATAAAACTGAAAAGCTTACAGGATCAGGTGGTCTCCCATCCAAGCACTACCCAGGGTCAAGCCTGCTTAGCTTTCTAACTCAGGGTTCATACCAGTACAACTAGAAGTGGAAACTGGATTGAAGGAAGGCCTATTTGACCAATTAAAATGATTTATTTTTAATTTATTATCTTATTTAAAAAAAAAAAAAAAAAAAAAAAAAAAAAAACCTATATGAGGAATAAAACTGAAAAGCTTACAGGATCAGGTGGTCTCCCATCCAAGCACTACCCAGGGTCAAGCCTGCTTAGCTTTCTAACTCAGGCTTGATCTGGCACTCTCATACCAGTACAACTAGAAGTGGAAACTGGGTTGAAGGAACGCCTATTTGACCAATTAAAATGATTTATTTTTTATTTATTTTCTTATTTTTAAAATAAAAAAAAAAAACTATATGAGGAATAAAACTGAAAATCTTACAGGATCAGGTGGTCTCACATCCAAGCACTACCAAGGATCAAGCCTGCTTAGCTTTTCAACTTAGGCTTGATCTGGCACTCTCATACCAGTACAACTAGAAGTGGAAACTGGGTTAAAGGAAGGCCTATTTGACCAATTAAAATGATTTATTTTTAATTTATTTTCTTATTTACAAAAAAAAATAAAAAAAAAACCTATATGAGGAATAGAATTGAAAAGCTTACAGGATCAGGTGGTCTCCCATCCAAGCACTACCCATTTTTTTTTTTATTTTTTTTTATTAAATTTTAAAATGCATACATAGTGCAGATAAGAACAATAAGATTGCAGTTGCTTATTGCATTATTCTCCTTATTAGATTTTGCAGAGATTCTTCACTCTCTGGTAGTTGCAGTAGAGTTTCTAAGGCTTCATACACATCTGGGTTAAAAACATCATAAAAAGTGTCCAGCATGTTTTTACTTTTGAAGTACACATACAACCTTTCCATATACAATTCCATTTTCCTTTTAAAAATATTCCAAACATCTAAAACAACTTTTTCTTTCCTGGCCACAATTCTTCTCTTCCATATGGCACTCTTCATTTGCATTATGCACAGATTTATGAATTTTTTGTTTTTACACTTTTTATCCCAACCTAACATCACCACTCTGTTCCATTCTAATTCATTTTCATCCCACTCCCCAGTTAAGTCCTTAATTAAATGTTTACATTTTCTTAGAAAAGTTCGCAATTTCTGACAAAACAAAAATATGTGTAAAAAATCTTCTTCCTCTTCTTGGCACACCTTACACAGCGCCTTTTGTTCCAAGCCCATTTTGCATAAAATCATTTCAGAAAACACCACTTTTTGCCTTACAATGTACTCAAAGCATTCCAATTTTGTTTCTACCACCTTACCCCTCATATTTCTCCATATACCTTCTTTTTTTAAGTTTTTAAATTTCCTTACCCAGTAATCATTGACAATTGGCTCTTTAAAAACATCATCTCTGAAACAACAGTACAGCATTTTTAGAGTACATTCTTTCAAGTCACACAGTTTTTCTCCCATTTCCACATAGATCTTTTCTTCTGCCTGTCCTTCTTCCATTTTCTCTATTCTTTTTATCCAGTCTTTGGGTATTGCATTTTTCACAATTTCATACTTGTTTGTTATTTCTTGTTGCCCATACTCTTCCTTCGCTTCATTCATTGCATCAACAATATACTGTCTTGGTAAAAAACCTTTTTTAAATTCATATAAGACGTCCCTCACCCTTGTTATCCCTACTTCCATCCATTTTTTAAAATATATTTCTTTTTCTTGTTGTAATACATTTTTGTTTAAGAACAGAGGTTGATTTAAAATGCTTTCTCTTCCTTGTGGGTTGAATATGATTCTCTTTAGAAACATTCCCCAAGCATTAAAAGTTTCTCTATAAAATTCCGGTAATTTTTCTGTCATCCATGGTTTTGTTTTCATCCATAATACTGCATCTCCCATGTTAAAATTCCCACATTTATTTAAGAAATACTTCATGGTCTTTTTCCACTCAAATTTATCTTTATCTTGAAGGTACTTGTTTACTACTTTAATTCTCATAGAATTTTTCCTCTGTTCTATGTCCATTAAGCCTAGACCACCTTTGCTTACTGTTCCTATAATTGTACTGTACGCTATTTTTGCCGGTTTGCCCTCCCATAAAAAGTTAAGAAAGCATTTTTTCAATCTCTTTTCTATCCATGAAGGCATTTCAGACACATATAAAGCATACCAGAGCTTGGAGACCATCAAAACGTTTAGAATTAGAACCTTCCCCTTTAAATTCAGATTTCTTAATTTCCAAAAGTTTAACCTTCTTTCTATTTCCATAGTCATGGTCTCCCACATTTCATCTCTCGCTTTTTTCTCATTTTTCCCCATTAAAACTCCTAGGATCTTTATTTCATTTTCTTCTTTAAACGTAAAACAATCAGATAGAGTTTCTGCTTTGCCCATTCTCATGTACACCGTCTTGTCTTCATTGATTTTGCTGCCGGAGCCTTTGCAATAGTCAGTAACAATCTTCATTAGTTCCTTTGCACTGTTTTTTCCTTTTATAATCAATGTTGTATCGTCTGCATATTGAAAGATTTTGCCTTCAGCCTTATTTCCTTCGATTTCTATCCCTATTATTTTCCCGCTTTCTTTTATCGCTAAACCCAAAGGTTCAGCAGCGAGGGAGTACAGTAGGGATGATAGGGGGCATCCTTGTCTTATGGATCTTGAAACTCTGAAGCAATCTGTTACGAATCCGTTGCATTTTATTCTTGTCAATGCTCCCTTATATAAAATTCTGATCCAATTAATAAAATTCTCCCCAAAATTAAAACGTTTTAAAACCTCAAATAAATATCCATGTTCTACCCTGTCAAAAGCCTTTTCAAAATCCAGACTAATTATGTATCCATCTTCGTTTTTTTCTTTTATGTATCCTATCATATCTCTAATGCTCATCGTGATGTCTGCTATGTCCCTTCCCTTTATTCCATATGCTTGGTTTGTTTGTATTATACTTGGGGTCACTTCTTTGAGCCTGTTTGCTAAAACTTTTGCTAGGATTTTAAAATCTGTATTCAACATTGTGATTGGTCTGTAATTTTTTAAGTTTGTCCTTTCACCTTTTCTTTTATAGACCAGTTTCATTAAGCCAATTCTCATCCTTTCGTTTACTTCCTCTTTTTCCTTAATTTCTTTAAAAACTTTTCTTAAGATCTTTGTTAAGGCTCCTTTAAAACATATATAAAATTCAGCGCCCAATCCATCTATTCCCGGACTCTTCTTTCTATTCAATTGATTTATTGCTCTTTCTATTTCTTCCTCTTTTATTTCTTGGTCGCATTCTTTTTTATCCTCTTCACTCACCTTTGCCTTTATCTGATCTAGTAGTTTCTGTTTTTCCTTTTCTTCCACTCCCCTTGTGCTGAACAAGTCCTCGTAAAATTCCCTTACTTCTTTTAGAATGTTTTCATTCCCTTCCACTATCTCTCCGTTACTTCCTCTTATTTGTTTAATCATTTCAGCTCTTCCTCTATTTTTTTCTAGATCAAAAAAGAACTTTGTGCATTTTTCTCCCTCTACTACATACTTCGCTTTACTCCTTAGTTTAGCCCCCTCGTATTCTTTTTCTTCTAATTTTTTCAGTTCTCCTTCTATTTCCTTAATTTTTTGTATGTCTTTATTCGTTTTGTTCAATTCTGCTTCCAAGCTTTCTTTTATTCTTTTTTCTTTAGATTTTTTGCATTTCTGTAAGAATCTACAATATTTTAGAGAGAATTTTTTAATTAAAAATTTTAAGTTCTCCCACCATATTCTCTTGTCTTCCTTATACATTCCATTTTCCTTTTCCTTTTTTATGATTTCTGTAACCTTTGAAACATAATCTTCACTCTTTAAAATTTCTGTATTTAAAATCCACACACCCGGCCCTCTTTTCATGTTACTCCAGTCTATTTTAAAAAATAAAAGCTTGTGATCACTATAGCTAGTTTCTTCATATCTGATGTTGTCAATGAAGTTTTCCACATTTCTTGTGCACAGTACATAGTCAATTCTCGATCTACATATAAAATTCCCCACCATTTGTCTTCTTGAATACTCTTTCTTCCCCCCATTCCTTTCTCTCCACACATCTATTAGGTTGTTTTCATTCATGAGTTCTTTTAGTTCTTTTCTCCCTGTATCTGTTTTGAAAACCATTCCTTCTGCCATGTCCTGCTTACTAAAGACGGTGTTAAAGTCTCCCATCATTATTATTTCTTTGTATTTCCCTACAATATTCCTTAAGATATTAAAGAAGTTCTTTTTTTCTTTTTCTTCTGTTGGTGCGTGTATATTTACTAAAGTTATTTCTCGTCCTTCATAGTTCGCTTCTATTACTATGCATTTCCCCATCTTGTCTTTATATACTATTTTGCTTGTGTTAAAAATATTTTTTCTTATTAGAAGAGCTACCCCTCTTCCAAGTCTTCCATCCCCATTGTTGTATAGGATATCCCCTTCCCATTCTCTTTTATAGTTTTCCATGACACTTTCTCTCCAGTTCGTTTCCTGCAAAGCAATAACGTCTTCCTCTTTACATTTCTCTTTCACTTTTCCAAATTTTTGTATGTTCATCAAGCCTCTAAAACTGAAAAGCTTACAGGATCAGGTGGTCTCCCATCCAAGCACAACCCAGGGTCAAGCCTGCTTAGCTTTCTAAATCAGGCTTGATCTGGCACTCTCATACCAGTACAACTTGAAGTGGAAACTGGGTTGAAGGAAG
>NC_071104.1:14785000-14787500 GCF_024256425.1 Clarias gariepinus
ATACCAGTACAACTAGAAGTGGAAACTGGATTGAAGGAAGGCCTATTTGACCAATTAAAATGATTTATTTTTAATTTATTATCTTATTTAAAAAAAAAAAAAAAAAAAAAAAAAAAAAACTATATGAGGAATAAAACTGAAAAGCTTACAGGATCAGGTGGTCTCCCATCCAAGCACTACCCAGGGTCAAGCCTGCTTAGCTTTCTAACTCAGGCTTGATCTGGCACTCTCATACCAGTAGAACTAGAAGTGGAAACTGGGTTGAAGGAAGGCCTATTTGACCAATTAAAATGATTTATTTTTAATTTATTTTCTTATTTAAAAAAAAAAAAAAAAAAAAAAACACCTATATGAGGAATAAAACTGAAAAGCTTACAGGATCAGGTGGTCTCACATCCAAGCACAACCAAGGGTCAAGCCTGCTTAGCTTTTCAACTCAGGCTTGATCTGGCACTCTCATACCAGTACAACTAGAAGTGGAAACTGGGTTGAAGGAAGGCCTATTTGACCAATTAAAATGATTTATTTTTAATTTATTTTCTTATTTAAAAAAAAAAATAAAAAAAAAACCTATATGAGGAATAGAACTGAAAAGCTTACAGGATCAGGTGGTCTCCCATCCAAGCACTACCCAGGGTCAAGCCTGCTTAGCTTTCTAAATCAGGCTTGATCTGGCACTCTCATACTAGTACAACTAGAAGTGGAAACTGGGTTGAAGGAAGGCCTATTTGACCAAGTAAAATGATTTATTTTTAGTTTATTTTCTTTTTTTTTTTTTTTAAAACTATATGAGGAATAAAACTGAAAAGCTTACAGGATCAGGTGGTCTCCCATCCAAGCACTACCCAGGGTCAAGCCTGCTTAGCTTTCTAACTCAGGCTTGATCTGGCACTCTCATACCAGTAGAACTAGAAGTGGAAACTGGGTTGAAGGAAGGCCTATTTGACCAATTAAAATGATTTATTTTTAATTTATTTTCTTATTTAAAAAAAAAAAAAAAAAAAAAAAAAAAAAAACCTATATGAGGAATAAAACTGAAAAGCTTACAGGATCAGGTGGTCTCCCATCCAAGCTCTACCCAGGGTCAAGCCTGCTTAGCTTTCTAAATCAGGCTTGATCTGGCACTCTCATACCAGTACAACTAGAAGTGGAAACTGGGTTGAAGGAAGGCCTATTTGACCAATTAAAATGATTTATTTTTAATTTATTTTCTTATTTTAAAAAAAAAAAAAAAAAAAAAAAAAAAAAAAACCTATATGAGGAATAAAACTGAAAAGCTTACAGGATCAGGTGGTCTCCCATCCAAGCACTACCCAGGGTCAAGCCTGCTTAGCTTTCTAAGTCAGGCTTGATCTGGCACTCTCATACCAGTACAACTAGAAGTGGAAACTGGGTTGAAGGAACGCCTATTTGACCAATTAAAATGATTTATTTTTTATTTATTTTCTTATTTAAAAAAAAAAAAAAAAAAAAAAAAAAAAAAAAAACCTATATGAGGAATAAAACTGAAAAGCTTACAGGATCAGGTCGTCTCCCATACAAGCACTACCAAGGGTCAAGCCTGCTTAGCTTTTCAACTCAGGCTTGATCTGGCACTCTCATACCAGTACAACTAGAAGTGGAAACTGGGTTGAAGGAAGGCCTATTTGACCAATTAAAATGATTTATTTTTAATTTATTTTCTTATTTAAAAAAAATAAAAAAATAAAAAAAAATAAATAAATAAATATATGAGGAACAAAACTGAAAAGCTTACAGGATCTGGAGGTCTCCCATCCAAGCACTACCCAGGGTCAAGCCTGCTTAGCTTTCTAAGTCAGGCTTGATCTGGCACTCTCTTACCAGTACAACTAGAAGTGGAAACTGGGTTGAAGGAACGCCTATTTGACCAATTAAAATGATTTATTTTTTATTTATTTTCTTATTTTTAAAATAAAAAAAAAAACTATATGAGGAATAAAACTGAAAATCTTACAGGATCAGGTGGTCTCCCATCCAAGCACTACCAAGGGTCAAGCCTGCTTAGCTTTTCAACTCAGGCTTGATCTGGCACTCTCATACCAGTAGAACTAGAAGTGGAAACTGGGTTGAAGGAAGGCCTATTTGACCATTTAAAATGATTTATTTTTAATTTATTTTCTTATTTAAAAAAAAAAAAAAAAAAAAAAAAAAAAAAACCTATATGAGGAATAAAACTGAAAAGCTTACAGGATCAGGTGGTCTCCCATCCAAGCACTACCCAGGGTCAAGCCTGCTTAGCTTTCTAAATCAGGCTTGATCTGGCACTCTCATACAAGTACAACTAGAAGTGGAAACTGGGTTGAAGGAAGGCCTATTTGACCAATCAAAATGATTTATTTTTAATTTATTTTCTTATTTAAAAAAAAAAAAAAAAAAAAAAAAACTCATATGATGAATAAAACTGAAAAGCTTACGGGATCAGGTGGTCTCCCATCCAAGCACTACCCAGGGTCAAGCCTGCTTAGCTTTCTAAATCAGG
>NC_071104.1:14807500-14820000 GCF_024256425.1 Clarias gariepinus
GAATAAAACTGAAAAGCTTACAGGATCAGGTGGTGTCCCATCCAAGCACTACCCAGGGTCAAGCCTGCTTAGCTTTTTAAATCAGCCTTGATCTGGCACTCTCATACCAGTAGAACTAGAAGTGGAAAATGGGTTGAAGGAAGGCCTATTTGACCAAGTAAAATGATTTATTTTTAATTTATTTTCTTTTTTTTTTTTAAAAAACTATATGAGGAATAAAACTGAAAAGCTTACAGGATCAGGTGGTCTCCCATCCAAGCACTACCCAGGGTCAAGCCTGCTTAGCTTTCTAACTCAGGGTTCATACCAGTACAACTAGAAGTGGAAACTGGATTGAAGGAAGGCCTATTTGACCAATTAAAATGATTTATTTTTAATTTATTATCTTATTTAAAAAAAAAAAAAAAAAAAAAAAAAAAAAAAACCTATATGAGGAATAAAACTGAAAAGCTTACAGGATCAGGTGGTCTCCCATCCAAGCACTACCCAGGGTCAAGCCTGCTTAGCTTTCTAACTCAGGCTTGATCTGGCACTCTCATACCAGTACAACTAGAAGTGGAAACTGGGTTGAAGGAACGCCTATTTGACCAATTAAAATGATTTATTTTTTATTTATTTTCTTATTTTTAAAATAAAAAAAAAAAACTATATGAGGAATAAAACTGAAAATCTTACAGGATCAGGTGGTCTCACATCCAAGCACTACCAAGGATCAAGCCTGCTTAGCTTTTCAACTTAGGCTTGATCTGGCACTCTCATACCAGTACAACTAGAAGTGGAAACTGGGTTAAAGGAAGGCCTATTTGACCAATTAAAATGATTTATTTTTAATTTATTTTCTTATTTACAAAAAAAAATAAAAAAAAAACCTATATGAGGAATAGAATTGAAAAGCTTACAGGATCAGGTGGTCTCCCATCCAAGCACTACCCATTTTTTTTTTTATTTTTTTTTATTAAATTTTAAAATGCATACATAGTGCAGATAAGAACAATAAGATTGCAGTTGCTTATTGCATTATTCTCCTTATTAGATTTTGCAGAGATTCTTCACTCTCTGGTAGTTGCAGTAGAGTTTCTAAGGCTTCATACACATCTGGGTTAAAAACATCATAAAAAGTGTCCAGCATGTTTTTACTTTTGAAGTACACATACAACCTTTCCATATACAATTCCATTTTCCTTTTAAAAATATTCCAAACATCTAAAACAACTTTTTCTTTCCTGGCCACAATTCTTCTCTTCCATATGGCACTCTTCATTTGCATTATGCACAGATTTATGAATTTTTTGTTTTTACACTTTTTATCCCAACCTAACATCACCACTCTGTTCCATTCTAATTCATTTTCATCCCACTCCCCAGTTAAGTCCTTAATTAAATGTTTACATTTTCTTAGAAAAGTTCGCAATTTCTGACAAAACAAAAATATGTGTAAAAAATCTTCTTCCTCTTCTTGGCACACCTTACACAGCGCCTTTTGTTCCAAGCCCATTTTGCATAAAATCATTTCAGAAAACACCACTTTTTGCCTTACAATGTACTCAAAGCATTCCAATTTTGTTTCTACCACCTTACCCCTCATATTTCTCCATATACCTTCTTTTTTTAAGTTTTTAAATTTCCTTACCCAGTAATCATTGACAATTGGCTCTTTAAAAACATCATCTCTGAAACAACAGTACAGCATTTTTAGAGTACATTCTTTCAAGTCACACAGTTTTTCTCCCATTTCCACATAGATCTTTTCTTCTGCCTGTCCTTCTTCCATTTTCTCTATTCTTTTTATCCAGTCTTTGGGTATTGCATTTTTCACAATTTCATACTTGTTTGTTATTTCTTGTTGCCCATACTCTTCCTTCGCTTCATTCATTGCATCAACAATATACTGTCTTGGTAAAAAACCTTTTTTAAATTCATATAAGACGTCCCTCACCCTTGTTATCCCTACTTCCATCCATTTTTTAAAATATATTTCTTTTTCTTGTTGTAATACATTTTTGTTTAAGAACAGAGGTTGATTTAAAATGCTTTCTCTTCCTTGTGGGTTGAATATGATTCTCTTTAGAAACATTCCCCAAGCATTAAAAGTTTCTCTATAAAATTCCGGTAATTTTTCTGTCATCCATGGTTTTGTTTTCATCCATAATACTGCATCTCCCATGTTAAAATTCCCACATTTATTTAAGAAATACTTCATGGTCTTTTTCCACTCAAATTTATCTTTATCTTGAAGGTACTTGTTTACTACTTTAATTCTCATAGAATTTTTCCTCTGTTCTATGTCCATTAAGCCTAGACCACCTTTGCTTACTGTTCCTATAATTGTACTGTACGCTATTTTTGCCGGTTTGCCCTCCCATAAAAAGTTAAGAAAGCATTTTTTCAATCTCTTTTCTATCCATGAAGGCATTTCAGACACATATAAAGCATACCAGAGCTTGGAGACCATCAAAACGTTTAGAATTAGAACCTTCCCCTTTAAATTCAGATTTCTTAATTTCCAAAAGTTTAACCTTCTTTCTATTTCCATAGTCATGGTCTCCCACATTTCATCTCTCGCTTTTTTCTCATTTTTCCCCATTAAAACTCCTAGGATCTTTATTTCATTTTCTTCTTTAAACGTAAAACAATCAGATAGAGTTTCTGCTTTGCCCATTCTCATGTACACCGTCTTGTCTTCATTGATTTTGCTGCCGGAGCCTTTGCAATAGTCAGTAACAATCTTCATTAGTTCCTTTGCACTGTTTTTTCCTTTTATAATCAATGTTGTATCGTCTGCATATTGAAAGATTTTGCCTTCAGCCTTATTTCCTTCGATTTCTATCCCTATTATTTTCCCGCTTTCTTTTATCGCTAAACCCAAAGGTTCAGCAGCGAGGGAGTACAGTAGGGATGATAGGGGGCATCCTTGTCTTATGGATCTTGAAACTCTGAAGCAATCTGTTACGAATCCGTTGCATTTTATTCTTGTCAATGCTCCCTTATATAAAATTCTGATCCAATTAATAAAATTCTCCCCAAAATTAAAACGTTTTAAAACCTCAAATAAATATCCATGTTCTACCCTGTCAAAAGCCTTTTCAAAATCCAGACTAATTATGTATCCATCTTCGTTTTTTTCTTTTATGTATCCTATCATATCTCTAATGCTCATCGTGATGTCTGCTATGTCCCTTCCCTTTATTCCATATGCTTGGTTTGTTTGTATTATACTTGGGGTCACTTCTTTGAGCCTGTTTGCTAAAACTTTTGCTAGGATTTTAAAATCTGTATTCAACATTGTGATTGGTCTGTAATTTTTTAAGTTTGTCCTTTCACCTTTTCTTTTATAGACCAGTTTCATTAAGCCAATTCTCATCCTTTCGTTTACTTCCTCTTTTTCCTTAATTTCTTTAAAAACTTTTCTTAAGATCTTTGTTAAGGCTCCTTTAAAACATATATAAAATTCAGCGCCCAATCCATCTATTCCCGGACTCTTCTTTCTATTCAATTGATTTATTGCTCTTTCTATTTCTTCCTCTTTTATTTCTTGGTCGCATTCTTTTTTATCCTCTTCACTCACCTTTGCCTTTATCTGATCTAGTAGTTTCTGTTTTTCCTTTTCTTCCACTCCCCTTGTGCTGAACAAGTCCTCGTAAAATTCCCTTACTTCTTTTAGAATGTTTTCATTCCCTTCCACTATCTCTCCGTTACTTCCTCTTATTTGTTTAATCATTTCAGCTCTTCCTCTATTTTTTTCTAGATCAAAAAAGAACTTTGTGCATTTTTCTCCCTCTACTACATACTTCGCTTTACTCCTTAGTTTAGCCCCCTCGTATTCTTTTTCTTCTAATTTTTTCAGTTCTCCTTCTATTTCCTTAATTTTTTGTATGTCTTTATTCGTTTTGTTCAATTCTGCTTCCAAGCTTTCTTTTATTCTTTTTTCTTTAGATTTTTTGCATTTCTGTAAGAATCTACAATATTTTAGAGAGAATTTTTTAATTAAAAATTTTAAGTTCTCCCACCATATTCTCTTGTCTTCCTTATACATTCCATTTTCCTTTTCCTTTTTTATGATTTCTGTAACCTTTGAAACATAATCTTCACTCTTTAAAATTTCTGTATTTAAAATCCACACACCCGGCCCTCTTTTCATGTTACTCCAGTCTATTTTAAAAAATAAAAGCTTGTGATCACTATAGCTAGTTTCTTCATATCTGATGTTGTCAATGAAGTTTTCCACATTTCTTGTGCACAGTACATAGTCAATTCTCGATCTACATATAAAATTCCCCACCATTTGTCTTCTTGAATACTCTTTCTTCCCCCCATTCCTTTCTCTCCACACATCTATTAGGTTGTTTTCATTCATGAGTTCTTTTAGTTCTTTTCTCCCTGTATCTGTTTTGAAAACCATTCCTTCTGCCATGTCCTGCTTACTAAAGACGGTGTTAAAGTCTCCCATCATTATTATTTCTTTGTATTTCCCTACAATATTCCTTAAGATATTAAAGAAGTTCTTTTTTTCTTTTTCTTCTGTTGGTGCGTGTATATTTACTAAAGTTATTTCTCGTCCTTCATAGTTCGCTTCTATTACTATGCATTTCCCCATCTTGTCTTTATATACTATTTTGCTTGTGTTAAAAATATTTTTTCTTATTAGAAGAGCTACCCCTCTTCCAAGTCTTCCATCCCCATTGTTGTATAGGATATCCCCTTCCCATTCTCTTTTATAGTTTTCCATGACACTTTCTCTCCAGTTCGTTTCCTGCAAAGCAATAACGTCTTCCTCTTTACATTTCTCTTTCACTTTTCCAAATTTTTGTATGTTCATCAAGCCTCTAAAACTGAAAAGCTTACAGGATCAGGTGGTCTCCCATCCAAGCACTACCCAGGGTCAAGCCTGCTTAGCTTTCTAAATCAGGCTTGATCTGGCACTCTCATACCAGTACAACTTGAAGTGGAAACTGGGTTGAAGGAAGGCCTATTTGACCAATTAAAATGATTTATTTTTAATTTATTTTCTTATTTAAAAAAAAAAAATAAATAAAAAAAAATAAATAAATAAATAAATATATGAGGAACAAAACTGAAAAGCTTACAGGATCAGGAGGTCTCCCATCCAAGCACTACCCAGGGTCAAGCCTGCTTAGCTTTCTAAGTCAGGCTTGATCTGGCACTCTCTTACCAGTACAACTAGAAGTGGAAACTGGGTTGAAGGAACGCCTATTTGACCAATTAAAATGATTTATTTTTTATTTATTTTCTTATTTTTAAAATAAAAAAAAAAAACTATATGAGGAATAAAACTGAAAATCTTACAGGATCAGGTGGTCTCCCATCCAAGCACTACCAAGGGTCAAGCCTGCTTAGCTTTTCAACTCAGGCTTGATCTGGCACTCTCATACCAGTAGAACTAGAAGTGGAAACTGGGTTGAAGGAAGGCCTATTTGACCATTTAAAATGATTTATTTTTAATTTATTTTCTTATTTAAAAAAAAAAAAAAAAAAAAAAAAAAAAAACCTATATGAGGAATAAAACTGAAAAGCTTACAGGATCAGGTGGTCTCCCATTCAAGCACTACCCAGGGTCAAGCCTGCTTAGCTTTCTAAATCAGGCTTGATCAGGCACTCTCATACCAGTACAACTAGAAGTGGAAGCTGGGTTGAAGGAAGGCCTATTTGACCAATTAAAATGATTTATTTTTAATTTATTTTCTTTATTTAAAAAAACAAAACAAAAAAAAAAAAAAAACCTATATGAGGAATAAAACTGAAAAGCTTTCGGGATCAGGTGGTCTCCCATCCAAGCGCTACCCAGGGTCAAGCCTGCTTAGCTTTCTAAATCAGGCTTGATCTGGCACCCTCATACCAGTACAACTAGAAGTGGAAACTGGGTTGAAGGAAGGCCTATTTGACCAATTAAAATGATTTATTTTTAATTTATTTTCTTATTTTTAAAATAAAAAAAAAAAAACTATATGAGGAATAAAACTGAAAATCTTACAGGATCAGGTGGTCTCACATCCAAGCACTACCAAGGGTCAAGCCTGCTTAGCTTTTCAACTCAGGCTTGATCTGGCACTCTCATACCAGTACAACTAGAAGTGGAAACTGGGTTGAAGGAAGGCCTATTTGACCAATTAAAATGATTTATTTTTAATTTATTTTCTTATTTACAAAAAAAAAAAAAAAAAAAAACCTATATGAGGAATAGAACTGAAAAGCTTACAGGATCAGGTGGTCTCCCATCCAAGCACTACCCAGGGTCAAGCCTGCTTAGCTTTCTAAATCAGGCTTGATCTGGCACTCTCATACTAGTACAACTAGAAGTGGAAACTGGGTTGAAGGAAGGCCTATTTGACCAATTAAAATGATTTATTTTTAATTTATTTTCTTATTTAAAAAAAAAAAAAAAAAAAAAAAAACCTATACAGTATGAGGAATAAAACTGAAAAGCTTACAGGATCAGGTGGTCTCCCATACAAGCACTACCCAGGGTCAAGCCTGCTTAGCTTTCTAAATCAGGCTTGATCTGGCACTCTCATACCAGTACAACTAGAAGTGGAAACTGGGTTGAAGGAAGGCCTATTTGACCAATTAAAATGATTTATTTTTAATTTATTTTCTTATTTTAAAAAAAAAAAAAAAAAAAAAAAAAAACCTATATGAGGAATAAAACTGAAAAGCTTACAGGATCAGGTGGTCTCCCATCCAAGCACTACCCAGGGTCAAGCCTGCTTAGCTTTCTAAATCAGGCTTGATCTGGCACTCTCATACAAGTACAACTAGAAGTGGAAACTGGGTTGAAGGAAGGCCTATTTGACCAATTAAAATGATTTATTTTTAATTAATTTTCTTATTTAAAAAAAAAAAAAAAAAAAAAAAAACCTATATGAGGAATAAAACTGAAAAGCTTACAGGATCAGGTGGTCTCCCATCCAAGCACTACCCAGGGTCAAGCCTGCTTAGCTTTCTAAATCAGGCTTGATCTGGCACTCTCATACCAGTACAACTAGAAGTGGAAACTGGGTTGAAGGAAGGCCTATTTGACCAATTAAAATGATTTATTTTTAATTTATTTTCTTATTTTTTTAAAAAAAAAAAAAAAAAAAAAAAAAAAACCTATATGAGGAATAAAACTGAAAAGCTTACAGGATCAGGTGGTCTCCCATCCAAGCACTACCCAGGGTCAAGCCTGCTTAGCTTTCTAAATCAGGCTTGATCTGGCACTCTCATACCAGTACAACTTGAAGTGGAAACTGGGTTGAAGGAAGGCCTATTTGACCAATTAAAATGATTTATTTTTAATTTATTTTCTTATTTAAAAAAAAAATATATATATATATATATGAGGAATAAAACTGAAAAGCTTACAGGATCAGGTGGTGTCCCATCCAAGCACTACCCAGGGTCAAGCCTGCTTAGCTTTTTAAATCAGCCTTGATCTGGCACTCTCATACCAGTAGAACTAGAAGTGGAAAATGGGTTGAAGGAAGGCCTATTTGACCAAGTAAAATGATTTATTTTTAATTTATTTTCTTTTTTTTTTTTAAAAAACTATATGAGGAATAAAACTGAAAAGCTTACAGGATCAGGTGGTCTCCCATCCAAGCACTACCCAGGGTCAAGCCTGCTTAGCTTTCTAACTCAGGGTTCATACCAGTACAACTAGAAGTGGAAACTGGATTGAAGGAAGGCCTATTTGACCAATTAAAATGATTTATTTTTAATTTATTATCTTATTTAAAAAAAAAAAAAAAAAAAAAAAAAAAAAAAACCTATATGAGGAATAAAACTGAAAAGCTTACAGGATCAGGTGGTCTCCCATCCAAGCACTACCCAGGGTCAAGCCTGCTTAGCTTTCTAACTCAGGCTTGATCTGGCACTCTCATACCAGTACAACTAGAAGTGGAAACTGGGTTGAAGGAACGCCTATTTGACCAATTAAAATGATTTATTTTTTATTTATTTTCTTATTTTTAAAATAAAAAAAAAAAACTATATGAGGAATAAAACTGAAAATCTTACAGGATCAGGTGGTCTCACATCCAAGCACTACCAAGGATCAAGCCTGCTTAGCTTTTCAACTTAGGCTTGATCTGGCACTCTCATACCAGTACAACTAGAAGTGGAAACTGGGTTAAAGGAAGGCCTATTTGACCAATTAAAATGATTTATTTTTAATTTATTTTCTTATTTACAAAAAAAAATAAAAAAAAAACCTATATGAGGAATAGAATTGAAAAGCTTACAGGATCAGGTGGTCTCCCATCCAAGCACTACCCATTTTTTTTTTTATTTTTTTTTATTAAATTTTAAAATGCATACATAGTGCAGATAAGAACAATAAGATTGCAGTTGCTTATTGCATTATTCTCCTTATTAGATTTTGCAGAGATTCTTCACTCTCTGGTAGTTGCAGTAGAGTTTCTAAGGCTTCATACACATCTGGGTTAAAAACATCATAAAAAGTGTCCAGCATGTTTTTACTTTTGAAGTACACATACAACCTTTCCATATACAATTCCATTTTCCTTTTAAAAATATTCCAAACATCTAAAACAACTTTTTCTTTCCTGGCCACAATTCTTCTCTTCCATATGGCACTCTTCATTTGCATTATGCACAGATTTATGAATTTTTTGTTTTTACACTTTTTATCCCAACCTAACATCACCACTCTGTTCCATTCTAATTCATTTTCATCCCACTCCCCAGTTAAGTCCTTAATTAAATGTTTACATTTTCTTAGAAAAGTTCGCAATTTCTGACAAAACAAAAATATGTGTAAAAAATCTTCTTCCTCTTCTTGGCACACCTTACACAGCGCCTTTTGTTCCAAGCCCATTTTGCATAAAATCATTTCAGAAAACACCACTTTTTGCCTTACAATGTACTCAAAGCATTCCAATTTTGTTTCTACCACCTTACCCCTCATATTTCTTCATATACCTTCTTTTTTTAAGTTCTTAAATTTCCTTACCCAGTAATCATTGACAATTGGCTCTTTGAAAACATCATCTCTGAAACAACAGTACAGCATTTTTAGAGTACATTCTTTCAAGTCACACAGTTTTTCTCCCATTTCCACATAGATCTTTTCTTCTGCCTGTCCTTCTTCCATTTTCTCTATTCTTTTTATCCAGTCTTTGGGTATTGCATTTTTCACAATTTCATACTTGTTTGTTATTTCTTGTTGCCCATACTCTTCCTTCGCTTCATTCATTGCATCAACAATATACTGTCTTGGTAAAAAACCTTTTTTAAATTCATATAAGACGTCCCTCACCCTTGTTATCCCTACTTCCATCCATTTTTTAAAATATATTTCTTTTTCTTGTTGTAATACATTTTTGTTTAAGAACAGAGGTTGATTTAAAATGCTTTCTCTTCCTTGTGGGTTGAATATGATTCTCTTTAGAAACATTCCCCAAGCATTAAAAGTTTCTCTATAAAATTCCGGTAATTTTTCTGTCATCCATGGTTTTGTTTTCATCCATAATACTGCATCTCCCATGTTAAAATTCCCACATTTATTTAAGAAATACTTCATGGTCTTTTTCCACTCAAATTTATCTTTATCTTGAAGGTACTTGTTTACTACTTTAATTCTCATAGAATTTTTCCTCTGTTCTATGTCCATTAAGCCTAGACCACCTTTGCTTACTGTTCCTATAATTGTACTGTACGCTATTTTTGCCGGTTTGCCCTCCCATAAAAAGTTAAGAAAGCATTTTTTCAATCTCTTTTCTATCCATGAAGGCATTTCAGACACATATAAAGCATACCAGAGCTTGGAGACCATCAAAACGTTTAGAATTAGAACCTTCCCCTTTAAATTCAGATTTCTTAATTTCCAAAAGTTTAACCTTCTTTCTATTTCCATAGTCATGGTCTCCCACATTTCATCTCTCGCTTTTTTCTCATTTTTCCCCATTAAAACTCCTAGGATCTTTATTTCATTTTCTTCTTTAAACGTAAAACAATCAGATAGAGTTTCTGCTTTGCCCATTCTCATGTACACCGTCTTGTCTTCATTGATTTTGCTGCCGGAGCCTTTGCAATAGTCAGTAACAATCTTCATTAGTTCCTTTGCACTGTTTTTTCCTTTTATAATCAATGTTGTATCGTCTGCATATTGAAAGATTTTGCCTTCAGCCTTATTTCCTTCGATTTCTATCCCTATTATTTTCCCGCTTTCTTTTATCGCTAAACCCAAAGGTTCAGCAGCGAGGGAGTACAGTAGGGATGATAGGGGGCATCCTTGTCTTATGGATCTTGAAACTCTGAAGCAATCTGTTACGAATCCGTTGCATTTTATTCTTGTCAATGCTCCCTTATATAAAATTCTGATCCAATTAATAAAATTCTCCCCAAAATTAAAACGTTTTAAAACCTCAAATAAATATCCATGTTCTACCCTGTCAAAAGCCTTTTCAAAATCCAGACTAATTATGTATCCATCTTCGTTTTTTTCTTTTATGTATCCTATCATATCTCTAATGCTCATCGTGATGTCTGCTATGTCCCTTCCCTTTATTCCATATGCTTGGTTTGTTTGTATTATACTTGGGGTCACTTCTTTGAGCCTGTTTGCTAAAACTTTTGCTAGGATTTTAAAATCTGTATTCAACATTGTGATTGGTCTGTAATTTTTTAAGTTTGTCCTTTCACCTTTTCTTTTATAGACCAGTTTCATTAAGCCAATTCTCATCCTTTCGTTTACTTCCTCTTTTTCCTTAATTTCTTTAAAAACTTTTCTTAAGATCTTTGTTAAGGCTCCTTTAAAACATATATAAAATTCAGCGCCCAATCCATCTATTCCCGGACTCTTCTTTCTATTCAATTGATTTATTGCTCTTTCTATTTCTTCCTCTTTTATTTCTTGGTCGCATTCTTTTTTATCCTCTTCACTCACCTTTGCCTTTATCTGATCTAGTAGTTTCTGTTTTTCCTTTTCTTCCACTCCCCTTGTGCTGAACAAGTCCTCGTAAAATTCCCTTACTTCTTTTAGAATGTTTTCATTCCCTTCCACTATCTCTCCGTTACTTCCTCTTATTTGTTTAATCATTTCAGCTCTTCCTCTATTTTTTTCTAGATCAAAAAAGAACTTTGTGCATTTTTCTCCCTCTACTACATACTTCGCTTTACTCCTTAGTTTAGCCCCCTCGTATTCTTTTTCTTCTAATTTTTTCAGTTCTCCTTCTATTTCCTTAATTTTTTGTATGTCTTTATTCGTTTTGTTCAATTCTGCTTCCAAGCTTTCTTTTATTCTTTTTTCTTTAGATTTTTTGCATTTCTGTAAGAATCTACAATATTTTAGAGAGAATTTTTTAATTAAAAATTTTAAGTTCTCCCACCATATTCTCTTGTCTTCCTTATACATTCCATTTTCCTTTTCCTTTTTTATGATTTCTGTAACCTTTGAAACATAATCTTCACTCTTTAAAATTTCTGTATTTAAAATCCACACACCCGGCCCTCTTTTCATGTTACTCCAGTCTATTTTAAAAAATAAAAGCTTGTGATCACTATAGCTAGTTTCTTCATATCTGATGTTGTCAATGAAGTTTTCCACATTTCTTGTGCACAGTACATAGTCAATTCTCGATCTACATATAAAATTCCCCACCATTTGTCTTCTTGAATACTCTTTCTTCCCCCCATTCCTTTCTCTCCACACATCTATTAGGTTGTTTTCATTCATGAGTTCTTTTAGTTCTTTTCTCCCTGTATCTGTTTTGAAAACCATTCCTTCTGCCATGTCCTGCTTACTAAAGACGGTGTTAAAGTCTCCCATCATTATTATTTCTTTGTATTTCCCTACAATATTCCTTAAGATATTAAAGAAGTTCTTTTTTTCTTTTTCTTCTGTTGGTGCGTGTATATTTACTAAAGTTATTTCTCGTCCTTCATAGTTCGCTTCTATTACTATGCATTTCCCCATCTTGTCTTTATATACTATTTTGCTTGTGTTAAAAATATTTTTTCTTATTAGAAGAGCTACCCCTCTTCCAAGTCTTCCATCCCCATTGTTGTATAGGATATCCCCTTCCCATTCTCTTTTATAGTTTTCCATGACACTTTCTCTCCAGTTCGTTTCCTGCAAAGCAATAACGTCTTCCTCTTTACATTTCTCTTTCACTTTTCCAAATTTTTGTATGTTCATCAAGCCTCTAAAACTGAAAAGCTTACAGGATCAGGTGGTCTCCCATCCAAGCACTACCCAGGGTCAAGCCTGCTTAGCTTTCTAAATCAGGCTTGATCTGGCACTCTCATACCAGTACAACTTGAAGTGGAAACTGGGTTGAAGGAAGGCCTATTTGACCAATTAAAATGATTTATTTTTAATTTATTTTCTTATTTAAAAAAAAAAAATAAATAAAAAAAAATAAATAAATGAATAAATATATGAGGAACAAAACTGAAAAGCTTACAGGATCAGGAGGTCTCCCATCCAAGCACTACCCAGGGTCAAGCCTGCTTAGCTTTCTAAGTCAGGCTTGATCTGGCAC
>NC_071104.1:14822500-14825000 GCF_024256425.1 Clarias gariepinus
ACAACTAGAAGTGGAAACTGGGTTGAAGGAAGGCCTATTTGACCAATTAAAATGATTTATTTTTAATTTATTTTCTTATTTTAAAAAAAAAAAAAAAAAAAAAAAAAAAAAATATATGAGGAATAAAACTGAAAAGCTTACAGGATCAGGTGGTCTCCCATCCAAGCTCTACCCAGGGTCAAGCCTGCTTAGCTTTCTAAATCAGGCTTGATCTGGCACTCTCATACCAGTACAACTAGAAGTGGAAACTGGGTTGGAGGAAGGCCTATTTGACCAATTAAAATGATTTATTTTTTATTTATTTTCTTATTTTTAAAATAAAAAAAAAAAACTATATGAGGAATAAAACTGAAAATCTTACAGGATCAGGTGGTCTCACATCCAAGCACTACCAAGGGTCAAGCCTGCTTAGCTTTTCAACTCAGGCTTGATCTGGCACTCTCATACCAGTACAACTAGAAGTGGAAACTGGGTTGAAGGAAGGCCTATTTGACCAATTAAAATGATTTATTTTTAATTTATTTTCTTATTTACAAAAAAAAATAAAAAAAAAACCTATATGAGGAATAGAACTGAAAAGCTTACAGGATCAGGTGGTCTCCCATCCAAGCACTACCCAGGGTCAAGCCTGCTTAGCTTTCTAAATCAGGCTTGATCTGGCACTCTCATACTAGTACAACTAGACAACTTGGACCAGTGTAAACCAGTGGAAACTGGGTTGAAGGAACGCCTATTTGACCAATTAAAATGATTTATTTTTTATTTATTTTCTTATTTTTAAAATTAAAAAAAAAAACTATATGAGGAATACAACTGAAAATCTTACAGTATCAGGTGGTCTCCCATCCAAGCACTACCAAGGGTCAAGCCTGCTTAGCTTTTCAACTCAGGCTTGATCTGGCACACTCATACCAGTAGAACTAGAAGTGGAAACTGGGTTGAAGGAAAGCCTATTTGACCAATTAAAATGATTTATTTTTAATTTATTTTCTTATTAAAAAAAAAAAAAAAAAAAAAAAAAAAAAAAAAACCTATATGAGGAATAAAACTGAAAAGCTTACAGGATCAGGTGGTCTCCCATCCAAGCACTACCCAGGGTCAAGCCTGCTTAGCTTTCTAACTCAGGCTTGATCTGGCACTCTCATACCAGTAGAACTAGAAGTGGAAACTGGGTTGAAGGAAGGCCTATTTGACCAATTAAAATGATTTATTTTTAATTTATTTTCTTATTTAAAAAAAAAAAAAAAAAAAAAAAACACCTATATGAGGAATAAAACTGAAAAGCTTACAGGATCAGGTGGTCTCCCATCCAAGCTCTACCCAGGGTCAAGCCTGCTTAGCTTTCTAAATCAGGCTTGATCTGGCACTCTCATACCAGTACAACTAGAAGTGGAAACTGGGTTGAAGGAAGGCCTATTTGACCAATTAAAATGATTTATTTTTAATTTATTTTCTTATTTTTTTAAAAAAAAAAAAAAAAAAAAAAAAAAAAAAAAAACCTATATGAGGAATAAAACTGAAAAGCTTACAGGATCAGGTGGTCTCCCATCCAAGCACTACCCAGGGTCAAGCCTGCTTAGCTTTCTAAATCAGGCTTGATCTGGCACTCTCATACCAGTACAACTTGAAGTGGAAACTGGGTTGAAGGAAGGCCTATTTGACCAATTAAAATGATTTATTTTTAATTTATTTTCTTATTTAAAAAAAAAAATAAAATAAAAAAAAATAAATAAATAAATAAATATATGAGGAACAAAACTGAAAAGCTTACAGGATCAGGAGGTCTCCCATCCAAGCACTACCCAGGGTCAAGCCTGCTTAGCTTTCTAAGTCAGGCTTGATCTGGCACTCTCTTACCAGTACAACTAGAAGTGGAAACTGGGTTGAAGGAACGCCTATTTGACCAATTAAAATGATTTATTTTTTATTTATTTTCTTATTTTTAAAATAAAAAAAAAAAACTATATGAGGAATAAAACTGAAAATCTTACAGGATCAGGTGGTCTCCCATCCAAGCACTACCCAGGGTCAAGCCTGCTTAGCTTTCTAAATCAGGCTTGATCTGGCACTCTCATACAAGTACAACTAGAAGTGGAAACTGGGTTGAAGGAAGGCCTATTTGACCAATTAAAATGATTTATTTTTAATTTATTTTCTTATTTTTAAAAAAAAAAAAAAAAAAAAAAAAAAACCTATATGAGGAATAGAACTGAAAAGCTTACAGGATCAGGTGGTCTCCCATCCAAGCACTACCCAGGGTCAAGCCTGCTTAGCTTTCTAAATCAGGCTTGATCTGGCACTCTCATACTAGTACAACTAGAAGTGGAAACTGGGTTGAAGGAAGGCCTATTTGACCAATTAAAATGATTTATTTTTAATTTATTTTCTTATTTAAAAAAAAAAAAAAAAAAAAAAAAAAAACTATACAGTATGAGGAATAAAACTGAAAAGCTTACAGGATCAGGTGGTCTCCCATCCAAGCACTACCCAGGGTCAAGCC
>NC_071104.1:14835000-14840000 GCF_024256425.1 Clarias gariepinus
TTATTATCTTATTTTAAAAAAAAAAAAAAAAAAAAAAAAAAAAAAACCTATATGAGGAATAAAACTGAAAAGCTTACAGGATCAGGTGGTCTCCCATCCAAGCACTACCCAGGGTCAAGCCTGCTTAGCTTTCTAACTCAGGCTTGATCTGGCACTCTCATACCAGTAGAACTAGAAGTGGAAACTGGGTTGAAGGAAGGCCTATTTGACCAATTAAAATGATTTATTTTTAATTTATTATCTTATTTAAAAAAACAAAAAAAAAAAAAACAAAAAAAAAAAAAAACTATATGAGGAACAAAACTGAAAAGCTTACAGGATCAGGAGGTCTCCCATCCAAGCACTACCCAGGGTCAAGCCTGCTTAGCTTTCTAAGTCAGGCTTGATCTGGCACTCTCATACCAGTACAACTAGAAGTGGTAACTGGGTTGAAGGAACGCCTATTTGACCAATTAAAATGATTTATTTTTTATTTATTTTCTTATTTTTAAAATTAAAAAAAAAAACTATATGAGGAATAAAACTGAAAATCTTACAGGATCAGGTGGTCTCACATCCAAGCACTACCAAGGGTCAAGCCTGCTTAGCTTTTCAACTCAGGCTTGATCTGGCACTCTCATACCAGTACAACTAGAAGTGGAAACTGGGTTGAAGGAAGGCCTATTTGACCAATTAAAATGATTTATTTTTAATTTATTTTCTTATTTACAAAAAAAAATAAAAAAAAAACCTATATGAGGAATAGAACTGAAAAGCTTACAGGATCAGGTGGTCTCCCATCCAAGCACTACCCAGGGTCAAGCCTGCTTAGCTTTCTAAATCAGGCTAGATCTGGCACTCTCATACTAGTACAACTAGACAACTTGGACCAGTGTAAACCAGTGGAAACTGGGTTGAAGGAACGCCTATTTGACCAATTAAAATGATTTATTTTTTATTTATTTTCTTATTTTTAAAATAAAAAAAAAAACTATATGAGGAATAAAACTGAAAATCTTACAGGATCAGGTGGTCTCACATCCAAGCACTACCAAGGGTCAAGCCTGCTTAGCTTTTCAACTCAGGCTTGATCTGGCACTCTCATACCAGTACAACTTGAAGTGGAAACTGGGTTGAAGGAAGGCCTATTTGACCAATTAAAATGATTTATTTTTAATTTATTTTCTTATTTAAAAAAAAAAATATATATATATATATGAGGAATAAAACTGAAAAGCTTACAGAATCAGGTGGTGTCCCATCCAAGCACTACCCAGGGTCAAGCCTGCTTAGCTTTCTAAATCAGCCTTGATCTGGCACTCTCATACCAGTAGAACTAGAAGTGGAAAATGGGTTGAAGGAAGGCCTATTTGACCAAGTAAAATGATTTATTTTTAATTTATTTTCTTTTTTTTTTTTTTAAAAACTATATGAGGAATAAAACTGAAAAGCTTACAGGATCAGGTGGTCTCCCATCCAAGCACTACCCAGGGTCAAGCCTGCTTAGCTTTCTAACTCAGGGTTGATCTGGCACTCTCATACCAGTACAACTAGAAGTGGAAATTGGATTGAAGGAACGCCTATTTGACCAATTAAAATGATTTATTTTTAATTTATTATCTTATTTAAAAAAAAAAAAAAAAAAAAAAAAAAAAAAAAAAACTATATGAGGAATAAAACTGAAAATCTTACAGGATCAGGTGGTCTCACATCCAAGCACTACCCAGGGTCAAGCCTGCTTAGCTTTCTAACTCAGGCTTGATCTGGCACTCTCATACCAGTAGAACTAGAAGTGGAAACTGGGTTGAAGGAAGGCCTATTTGACCAATTAAAATGATTTATTTTCAATTTATTTTCTTATTTTTAAAAAAAAAAAAAAAAAAACCTATATGAGGAATAAAACTGAAAAGCTTACAGGATCAGGTGGTCTCCCATCCAAGCACTACCCAGGGTCAAGCCTGCTTAGCTTTCTAACTCAGGCTTGATCTGGCACTCTCATACCAGTAGAACTAGAAGTGGAAACTGGGTTGAAGGAAGGCCTATTTGACCAAGTAAAATGATTTATTTTTAATTTATTTTCTTTTTTTTTTTTTTAAAAACTATATGAGGAATAAAACTGAAAAGCTTACAGGATCAGGTGGTCTCCCATCCAAGCACTACCCAGGGTCAAGCCTGCTTAGCTTTCTAACTCAGGGTTGATCTGGCACTCTCATACCAGTACAACTAGAAGTGGAAACTGGATTGAAGGAAGGCCTATTTGACCAATTAAAATGATTTATTTTTAATTTATTATCTTATTTAAAAAAAAAAAAAAAAAAAAAAAAACCTATATGAGGAATAAAACTGAAAAGCTTACAGGATCAGGTGGTCTCCCATCCAAGCACTACCCAGGGTCAAGCCTGCTTAGCTTTCTAACTCAGGCTTGATCTGGCACTCTCATACCAGTAGAACTAGAAGTGGAAACTGGGTTGAAGGAAGGCCTATTTGACCAATTAAAATGATTTATTTTCAATTTATTTTCTTATTTTTAAAAAAAAAAAAAAAAAAAAAAAAAAAACCTATATGAGGAATAAAACTGAAAAGCTTACAGGATCAGGTGGTCACCCATCCAAGCACTACCCAGGGTCAAGCCTGCTTAGCTTTCTAACTCAGGCTTGATCTGGCACTCTCATACCAGTACAACTAGAAGTGGAAACTGGGTTGAAGGAAGGCCTATTTGACCAATTAAAATGATTTATTTTTAATTTATTATCTTATTTTAAAAAAAAAAAAAAAAAAAAAAACCTATATGAGGAATAAAACTGAAAAGCTTACAGGATCAGGTGGTCTCCCATCCAAGCACTACCCAGGGTCAAGCCTGCTTAGCTTTCTAACTCAGGCTTGATCTGGCACTCTCATACCAGTAGAACTAGAAGTGGAAACTGGGTTGAAGGAAGGCCTATTTGACCAATTAAAATTATTTATTTTTAATTTATTATATTATTTTAAAAAAAAAAAAAAAAAAAAAAAACTATATGAGGAACAAAACTGAAAAGCTTACAGGATCAGGAGGTCTCCCATCCAAGCACTACCCAGGGTCAAGCCTGCTTAGCTTTCTAAGTCAGGCTTGATCTGGCACTCTCATACCAGTACAACTAGAAGTGGAAACTGGGTTGAAGGAACGCCTATTTGACCAATTAAAATGATTTATTTTTTATTTATTTTCTTATTTTTAAAATAAAAAAAAAAAACTATATGAGGAATAAAACTGAAAATCTTACAGGATCAGGTGGTCTCACATCCAATCACTACCAAGGGTCAAGCCTGCTTAGCTTTTCAACTCAGGCTTGATCTGGCACTCTCATACCAGTACAACTAGAAGTGGAAACTGGGTTGAAGGAAGGCCTATTTGACCAATTAAAATGATTTATTTTTAATTTATTTTCTTATTTACAAAAAAAAATAAAAATAAAACCTATATGAGGAATAGAACTGAAAAGCTTACAGGATCAGGTGGTCTCCCATCCAAGCACTACCCAGGGTCAAGCCTGCTTAGCTTTCTAAATCAGGCTTGATCTGGCACTCTCATACTAGTACAACTAGACAACTTGGACCAGTGTAAACCAGTGGAAACTGGGTTGAAGGAACGCCTATTTGACCAATTAAAATGATTTATTTTTTATTTATTTTCTTATTTTTAAAATAAAAAAAAAAACTATATGAGGAATAAAACTGAAAATCTTACAGGATCAGGTGGTCTCCCATCCAAGCACTACCAAGGGTCAAGCCTGCTTAGCTTTTCAACTCAGGCTTGATCTGGCACTCTCATACCAGTAGAACTAGAAGTGGAAACTGGGTTGAAGGAAGGCCTATTTGACCAATTAAAATGATTTATTTTTAATTTATTTTCTTATTTAAAAAAAAAAAAAAAAAAAAAAAAAAAAAACCTATATGAGGAATAAAACTGAAAAGCTTACAGGATCAGGTGGTCTCCCATCCAAGCACTACCCAGGGTCAAGCCTGCTTAGCTTTCTAAATCAGGCTTGATCTGGCACTCTCATACCAGTACAACTTGAAGTGGAAACTGGGTTGAAGGAAGGCCTATTTGACCAATTAAAATGATTTATTTTTAATTTATTTTCTTATTTAAAAAAAAAAAATATATATATATATGAGGAATAAAACTGAAAAGCTTACAGGATCACGTGGTGTCCCATCCAAGTACTACCCAGGGTCAAGCCTGCTTAGCTTTCTAAATCAGCCTTGATCTGGCACTCTCATACCAGTAGAACTAGAAGAGGAAAATGGGTTGAAGGAAGGCCTATTTGACCAAGTAAAATGATTTATTTTTAATTTATTTTCTTTTTTTTTTTTAAAAAACTATATGAGGAATAAAACTGAAAAGCTTACAGGATCAGGTGGTCTCCCATCCAAGCACTACCCAGGGTCAAGCCTGCTTAGCTTTCTAACTCAGGCTTGATCTGGCACTCTCATACCAGTAGAACTAGAAGTGGAAACTGGGTTGAAGGAAGGCCTATTTGACCAATTAAAATGATTTATTTTTAATTTATTATCTTATTTAAAAAAAAAAAAAAAAAAAAAAAAAAACCTATATGAGGAATAAAACTGAAAAGCTTACAGGATCAGGTGGTCTCCCATCCAAGCACTACCCAGGGTCAAGCCTGCTTAGCTTTCTAACTCAGGGTTGATCTGGCACTCTCATACCAGTAGAACTAGAAGTGGAAACTGGGTTGAAGGAAGGCCTATTTGACCAATTAAAATGATTTATTTTTAATTTATTATCTTATTTTTTTAAAAAAAAAAAAAAAAAAAAAAAAAAAAAAAAAAAACTATATGAGGAACAAAACTGAAAAGCTTACAGGATCAGGAGGTCTCCCATCCAAGCACTACCCAGGGTCAAGCCTGCTTAGCTTTCTAAGTCAGGCTTGATCTGGCACTCTCATACCAGTACAACTAGAAGTGGAAACTGGGTTGAAGGAACGCCTATTTGACCAATTAAAATGATTTATTTTTTATTTATT
>NC_071104.1:14847500-14852500 GCF_024256425.1 Clarias gariepinus
ACTACCCAGGGTCAAGCCTGCTTAGCTTTCTAAATCAGCCTTGATCTGGCACTCTCATACCAGTACAACTAGAAGTGGAAACTGGGTTGAAGGAAGGCCTATTTGACCAATTAAAATGATTTATTTTTAATTTATTTTCTTATTAAAAAAAAAAAAAAACCTTTATGAGGAATAAAACTGAAAAGCTCACAGGATCAGGTGGTCTCCCATCAAAGCATTAACCAGGGTCAAGCCTGCTTAGCTTTCTAACTCAGGCTTGATCTGGCACTCTCATACCAGTACAACTACAAGTGGAAACTGGGTTGAAGGAAGGCCTATTTGACCAATTAAAATGATTTATTTTTAATTTATTTTCTTATTTGAAAAAAAAAAATAAAAACCTATATGAGGAATAAAACTGAAAAGCTCCCAGGATCAGGTGGTCTCCCATCCAAGCACTACCCAGGGTCAAGCCTGCTTAGCTTTCTAAATCAGCCTTGATCTGGCACTCTCATACCAGTACAACTAGAAGTGGAAACTGGGTTGAAGGAAGGCCTATTTGACCAATTAAAATGATTTATTTTTAATTTATTTTCTTATTAAAAAAAAAAAAAAAACCTTTATGAGGAATAAAACTGAAAAGCTCACAGGATCAGGTGGTCTCCCATCAAAGCACTAACCAGGGTCAAGCCTGCTTAGCTTTCTAACTCAGGCTTGATCTGGCACTCTCATACCAGTACAACTAGAAGTGGAAACTGGGTTGAAGGAAGGCCTATTTGACCAATTAAAATGATTTATTTTTAATTTATTTTCTTATTTAAAAAAAAAAAAAAAAAAAAAAAAAAAACCTATATGAGGAATAAAACTGAAAAGCTCTCAGGATCAGGTGGTCTCCCATCCAAGCACTACCCAGGGTCAAGCCTGCTTAGCTTTCTAAATCAGGCTTGATCTGGCACTCTCATACCAGTACAACTAGGAGTGGAAACTGGGTTGAAGGAAGGCCTATTTGACAATTAAAATGATTTATTTTCAATTTATTTTCTTATTTTTGGAAAAAAAAAAAAAAAAAACCTATATGAGGAATAAAACTGAAAAGCTTACAGGATCAGGTGGTTTTTCCATCCAAGCACTACCCAGGGTCAAGCCTGCTTAGCTTTCTAACTCAGGCTTGATCTGGCACTCTCATACCAGTACAACTAGAAGCACAAACTGGGTTGAAGGAAGGCCTATTTGACCAATTAAAATGATTTATTTTTAATTTATTTTCTTATTTAAAAAAAAAAAAAAAAAAAAAAAAAAAACCTATATGAGGAATAAAACTGAAAAGCTTACAGGATCAGGTGGTCTCCCATCCAAGCACTACCCAGGGTCAAGCCTGCTTAGCTTTCTAAATCAGGCTTGATCTGGCACTTTCATACCAGTACAACTAGGAGTGGAAACTGGGTTGAAGGAAGGCCTATTTGACCAATTAAAATAATTTATTTTTAATTTATTTTCTTTTTTTTTTTTTTTTTTTTTAAAAAAAAAAAAAAAAACTATATGAGGAATAAAACTTAAAAGCTCACAGGATCAGGTGGTCTCCCATCCAAGCACTACCCAGGGTCAAGCCTGCTTAGCTTTCTAAATCAGGCTTGATCTGGCACTCTCATACCAGTACAACTAGAAGGGGAAACTGGGTTGAAGGAAGGCCTATTTGACCAATTAAAATGATTTATTTTTAATTTATTTTCTTATTTAAAAAAAAAAAAAAAAAAAAAAAAAAAAACCTATATGAGGAATAAAACTGAAAAGCTCTCAGGATCAGGTGGTCTCCCATCCAAGCACTACCCAGGGTCAAGCCTGCTTAGCTTTCTGAATCAGCCTTGATCTGGCACTCTCATACCAGTACAACTAAAAGGGGAAACTGGGTTGGAGGAAGGCCTATTTGACCAATTAAAATAATTTACTTTTTAATTTATTTTCTTATTTTCAAAAAAAAAAAAAAAACTAAATGTGGAATAAAACTGAAAAGCTTACAGGATCAGGTGGTTTCCCATCCAAGCACTACCCAGGGTCAAGCCTGCTTAGCTTTCTAACTCAGGCTTGATCTGGCACTCTCATACCAGTACAACTAGAAGTGGAAACTGGGTTGGAGGAAGGCCTATTTGACCAATTAAAATAATTTACTTTTTAATTTATTTTCTTATTTTCAAAAAAAAAAAAAAAACTAAATGAGGAATAAAACTGAAAAGTTTACAGGATCAGGTGGTTTCCCATCCAAGCACTACCCAGGGTCAAGCCTGCTTAGCTTTCTAACTCAGGCTTGATCTGGCACTCTCATACCAGTACAACTAGAAGTGGAAACTGGGTTGAAGGAAGGCCTATTTGACCCATTAAAATGATTTATTTTTAATTTATTTTCTAATTAAAAAAAACAAACAAAAAAAAAAAAAAAACCTATATGAGGAATAAAACTGAAAAGCTCTCAGGATCAGGTGGTCTCCCATCCAAGCACTACCCAGGGTCAAGCCTGCTTAGCTTTCTGAATCAGCCTTGATCTGGCACTCTCATACCAGTACAACTAGAAGGGGAAACTGGGTTGGAGGAAGGCCTATTTGACCAATTAAAATAATTTACTTTTTAATTTATTTTCTTATTTTCAAAAAAAAAAAAAAAACTAAATGTGGAATAAAACTGAAAAGCTTACAGGATCAGGTGGTTTCCCATCCAAGCACTACACAGGGTCAAGCCTGCTTAGCTTTCTAACTCAGGCTTGATCTGGCACTCTCATACCAGTACAACTAGAAGTGGAAACTGGGTTGGAGGAAGGCCTATTTGACCAATTAAAATAATTTACTTTTTAATTTATTTTCTTATTTTCAAAAAAAAAAAAAAAACTAAATGAGGAATAAAACTGAAAAGCTTACAGGATCAGGTGGTTTCCCATCCAAGCACTACCCAGGGTCAAGCCTGCTTAGCTTTCTAACTCAGGCTTGATCTGGCACTCTCATACCAGTACAACTAGAAGTGGAAACTGGGTTGAAGGAAGGCCTATTTGACCCATTAAAATGATTTATTTTTAATTTATTTTCTAATTAAAAAAAAAAAAAAAAAAAAAAAAAACCTATATGAGGAATAAAACTGAAAAGCTCTCAGGATCAGGTGGTCTCCCATCCAAGCACTGCCCACGGTCAAGCCTGCTTAGCTTTCTGAATCAGCCTTGATCTGGCACTCTCATACCAGTACAACTAGAAGTGGAAACTGGGTTGGAAGAAGGCCTATTTGACCAATTAAAATAATTTACTTTTTAATTTATTTTCTTATTTTTTTTTTTTTTTTTTTTTTTTAAAAAAAAAAAAAAAAAAAAAAAAAAAAAAAACTATATGAGGAATAAAACTGAAAAGCTTACAGGATCAGGTGGTCTCCCATCCAAGCACTACCCAGGGGCAAGCCTGCTTAGCTTTCTAAATCAGGCTTGATCTGGCACTCTCATACCAGTACAACTAGGAGTGGAAACTGGGTTGAAGGAAGGCCTATTTGACAATTAAAATGATTTATTTTCAATTTAAGTTCTTATTTTTGAAAAAAAAAAAAAAAAAACCTATATGAGGAATAAAACTGAAAAGCTTACAGGATCAGGTGGTCTCCCATCCAAGCACTACCCAGGGTCAAGCCTGCTTAGCTTTCTAACTCAGGCTTGATCTGGCACTCTCATACCAGTACAACTAGAAGCACAAACTGGGTTGAAGGAAGGCCTATTTGACCAATTAAAATGATTTATTTTTAATTTATTTTCTTATTTAAAAAAAAAAAAAAAAAAAAAAAAAAAAAAAAACCTATATGAGGAATAAAACTGAAAAGCTTACAGGATCAGGTGGTCTCCCATCCAAGCACTACCCAGGGTCAAGCCTGCTTAGCTTTCTAAATCAGGCTTGATCTGGCACTCTCATACCAGTACAACTAGGAGTGGAAACTGGGTTGAAGGAAGGCCTATTTGACCAATTAAAATAATTTATTTTTAATTTATTTTCTTTTTTTTTTTTTTTTTTTTTTTTTAAAAAAAAAAAAAAAAAAAACTATATGAGGAATAAAACTGAAAAGCTTACAGGATCAGGTGGTTTCCCATCCAAGCACTACCCAGGGTCAAGCCTGCTTAGCTTTCTAAATCAGGCTTGATCTGGCACTCTCATACCAGTACAACTAGAAGTGGAAACTGGGTTGGAGGAAGGCCTATTTGACCAATTAAAATAATTTACTTTTTAATTTATTTTCTTATTTTCAAAAAAAAAAAAAAAACTAAATGAGGAATAAAACTGAAAAGCTTACAGGATCAGGTGGTTTCCCATCCAAGCACTACCCAGGGTCAAGCCTGCTTAGCTTTCTAACTCAGGCTTGATCTGGCACTCTCATACCAGTACAACTAGAAGTGGAAACTGGGTTGAAGGAAGGCCTATTTGACCCATTAAAATGATTTATTTTTAATTTATTTTCTAATTAAAAAAAAAAAAAAAAAAAAAAAAAAAACCTATATGAGGAATAAAACTGAAAAGCTCTCAGGATCAGGTGGTCTCCCATCCAAGCACTGCCCAGGGTCAAGCCTGCTTAGCTTTCTGAATCAGCCTTGATCTGGCACTCTCATACCAGCACAACTAGAAGTGGAAACTGGGTTGGAAGAAGGCCTATTTGACCAATTAAAATAATTTACTTTTTAATTTATTTTCTTATTTAAAAAAAAAAAAAAAAAAAAAAAAAAAAAATATATGAGGAATAAAACTGAAAAGCTTACAGGATCAGGTGGTCTCCCATCCAAGCACTACCCAGGGGCAAGCCTGCTTAGCTTTCTAAATCAGGCTTGATCTGGCACTCTCATACCAGTACAACTAGGAGTGGAAACTGGGTTGAAGGAAGGCCTATTTGACAATTAAAATGATTTATTTTCAATTTATTTTCTTATTTTTGAAAAAAAAAAAAAAAAAACCTATATGAGGAATAAAACTGAAAAGCTTACAGGATCAGGTGGTTTTTCCATCCAAGCACTACCC
>NC_071104.1:14857500-14870000 GCF_024256425.1 Clarias gariepinus
CAAGCACTACCCAGGGTCAAGCCTGCTTAGCTTTCTAACTCAGGCTTGATCTGGCACTCTCATACCAGTACAACTAGAAGCACAAACTGGGTTGAAGGAAGGCCTATTTGACCAATTAAAATGATTTATTTTTAATTTATTTTCTTATTTAAAAAAAAAAAAAAAAAAAAAAACCTATATGAGGAATAAAACTGAAAAGCTTACAGGATCAGGTGGTCTCCCATCCAAGCACTACCCAGGGTCAAGCCTGCTTAGCTTTCTAAATCAGGCTTGATCTGGCACTCTCATACCAGTACAACTAGAAGGGGAAACTGGGTTGAAGGAAGGCCTATTTGACCAATTAAAATGATTTATTTTTAATTTATTTTCTTATTTTAAAAAAAAAAAAAAAAAAAAAAAAAAAAAACCTATATGAGGAATAAAACTGAAAAGCTCTCAGGATCAGGTGGTCTCCCATCCAAGCACTACCCAGGGTCAAGCCTGCTTAGCTTTCTGAATCAGCCTTGATCTGGCACTCTCATACCAGTACAACTAGAAGTGGAAACTGGGTTGGAGGAAGGCCTATTTGACCAATTAAAATAATTTACCTTTTAATTTATTTTCTTATTTTTTAAACAAAAAAAAAAACTAAATGTGGAATAAAACTGAAAAGCTTACAGGATCAGGTGGTTTCCCATCCAAGCACTACCCAGGGTCAAGCCTGCTTAGCTTTCTAACTCAGGCTTGATCTGGCACTCTCATACCAGTACAACTAGAAGTGGAAACTGGGTTGAAGGAAGGCCTATTTGACCCATTAAAATAATTTATTTTTAATTTATTTTCTAATTAAAAAAAAAAAAAAAAAAAAAAAAAAAAAAAAACTATATGAGGAATAAAACTGAAAAGCTTACAGGATCAGGTGGTCTCCCATCCAAGCACTACCCAGGGGCAAGCCTGCTTAGCTTTCTAAATCAGGCTTGATCTGGCACTCTCATACCAGTACAACTAGGAGTGGAAACTGGGTTGAAGGAAGGCCTATTTGACAATTAAAATGATTTATTTTCAATTTATTTTCTTATTTTTGAAAAAAAAAAAAAAAAAACCTATATGAGGAATAAAACTGAAAAGCTTACAGGATCAGGTGGTTTTTCCATCCAAGCACTACCCAGGGTCAAGCCTGCTTAGCTTTCTAACTCAGGCTTGATCTGGCACTCTCATACCAGTACAACTAGAAGCACAAACTGGTTTGAAGGAAGGCCTATTTGACCAATTAAAATGATTTATTTTTAATTTATTTTCTTATTTAAAAAAAAAAAAACAAAAAAAAAACCTATATGAGGAATAAAACTGAAAAGCTTACAGGATCAGGTGGTCTCCCATCCAAGCACTACCCAGGGTCAAGCCTGCTTAGCTTTCTAAATCAGGCTTGATCTGGCACTCTCATACCAGTACAACTAGGAGTGGAAACTGGGTTGAAGGAAGGCCTATTTGACCAATTAAAATAATTTATTTTTAATTTATTTTCTTTTTTTTTTTTTTTTTTTTTTAAAAAAAAAAAAAAAAAAAAAAAAAACCTATATGAGGAATAAAACTTAAAAGCTCACAGGATCAGGTGGTCTCCCATCCAAGCACTACCCAGGGTCAAGCCTGCTTAGCTTTCTAAATCAGGCTTGATCTGGCACTCTCATACCAGTACAACTAGAAGGGGAAACTGGGTTGAAGGAAGGCCTATTTGACCAATTAAAATGATTTATTTTTAATTTATTTTCTTATTTAAAAAAAAAAAAAAAAAAAAAAAAAAAAAACCTATATGAGGAATAAAACTGAAAAGCTCTCAGGATCAGGTGGTCTCCCACCCAAGCACTACCCAGGGTCAAGCCTGCTTAGCTTTCTGAATCAGCCTTGATCTGGCACTCTCATACCAGTACAACTAAAAGTGGAAACTGGGTTGGAGGAAGGCTTATTTGACCAATTAAAATAATTTACTTTTTAATTTATTTTCTTATTTTTTAAACAAAAAAAAAAACTAAATGTGGAATAAAACTGAAAAGCTTACAGGATCAGGTGGTTTCCCATCCAAGCACTACCCAGGGTCAAGCCTGCTTAGCTTTCTAACTCAGGCTTGATCTGGCACTCTCATACCAGTACAACTAGAAGTGGAAACTGGGTTGGAGGAAGGCCTATTTGACCAATTAAAATAATTTACTTTTTAATTTATTTTCTTATTTTCAAAAAAAAAAAAAAAACTAAATGAGGAATAAAACTGAAAAGCTTACAGGATCAGGTGGTTTCCCATCCAAGCACTACCCAGGGTCAAGCCTGCTTAGCTTTCTAACTCAGGCTTGATCTGGCACTCTCATACCAGTACAACTAGAAGTGGAAACTGGGTTGAAGGAAGGCCTATTTGACCCATTAAAATGATTTATTTTTAATTTATTTTCTAATTAAAAAAAAAAAAAAAAAAAAAAAAAAAAACCTATATGAGGAATAAAACTGAAAAGCTCTCAGGATCAGGTGGTCTCCCATCCAAGCACTGCCCAGGGTCAAGCCTGCTTAGCTTTCTGAATCAGCCTTGATCTGGCACTCTCATACCAGTACAACTAGAAGTGGAAACTGGGTTGGAAGAAGGCCTATTTGACCAATTAAAATAATTTACTTTTTAATTTATTTTCTTTTTTTTTTTTTAAAAAAAAAAAAAAAAAAAAACAACTATATGAGGAATAAAACTGAAAAGCTTACAGGATCAGGTGGTCTCCCATCCAAGCACTACCCAGGGGCAAGCCTGCTTAGCTTTCTAAATCAGGCTTGATCTGGCACTCTCATACCAGTACAACTAGGAGTGGAAACTGGGTTGAAGGAAGGCCTATTTGACAATTAAAATGATTTATTTTCAATTTATTTTCTTATTTTTGAAAAAAAAAAAAAAAAAACCTATATGAGGAATAAAACTGAAAAGCTTACAGGATCAGGTGGTTTTTCCATCCAAGCACTACCCAGGGTCAAGCCTGCTTAGCTTTCTAACTCAGGCTTGATCTGGCACTCTCATACCAGTACAACTAGAAGTGGAAACTGGGTTGGAGGAAGGCCTATTTGACCAATTAAAATAATTTACTTTTTAATTTATTTTCTTATTTTAAAAAAAAAAAAAAAAACTAAATGAGGAATAAAACTGAAAAGCTTACAGGATCAGGTGGTTTCCCATCCAAGCACTACCCAGGGTCAAGCCTGCTTAGCTTTCTACCTCAGGCTTGATCTGGCACTCTCATACCAGTACAACTAGAAGTGGAAACTGGGTTGAAGGAAGGCCTATTTGACCCATTAAAATGATTTATTTTTAATTTATTTTCTAATTAAAAAAAAAAAAAAAAAAAAAAAAACCTATATGTGGAATAAAACTGAAAAGCTTACAGGATCAGGTGGTTTCCCATCCAAGCACTACCCAGGGTCAAGCCTGCTTAGCTTTCTAACTCAGGCTTGATCTGGCACTCTCATACCAGTACAACTAGAAGTGGAAACTGGGTTGGAGGAAGGCCTATTTGACCAATTAAAATAATTTACTTTTTAATTTATTTTCTTATTTAAAAAAAAAAATAAATAAATAAATGAGGAATAAAACTGAAAAGCTTACAGGATCAGGTGGTTTCCCATCCAAGCACTACCCAGGGTCAAGCCTGCTTAGCTTTCTAACTCAGGCTTGATCTGGCACTCTCATACCAGTACAACTAGAAGTGGAAACTGGGTTGAAGGAAGGCCTATTTGACCCATTAAAATGATTTATTTTTAATTTATTTTCTAATTAAAAAAAAAAAAAAAAAAAAAAAAAAAAAAAAAAACCTATATGAGGAATAAAACTGAAAAGCTCTCAGGATCAGGTGGTCTCCCATCCAAGCACTGCCCAGGGTCAAGCCTGCTTAGCTTTCTGAATCAGCCATGATCTGGCACTCTCATACCAGTACAACTAGAAGTGGAAACTGGGTTGGAGGAAGGCCTATTTGACCAATTAAAATAATTTACTTTTTAATTTATTTTCTTATTTAAAAAAAAAAAAAAAAAAAAAAAAAAAACCTATATGAGGAATAAAACTGAAAAGCTCTCAGGATCAGGTGGTCTCCCATCCAAGCACTACCCAGGGTCAAGCCTGCTTAGCTTTCTGAATCAGCCTTGATCTGGCACTCTCATACCAGTACAACTAGAAGTGGAAACTTGGTTGGAGGAAGGCCTATTTGACCAATTAAAATAATTTACTTTTTAATTTATTTTCTTATTTTTTAAACAAAAAAAAAAACTAAATGTGGAATAAAACTGAAAAGCTTACAGGATCAGGTGGTTTTCCCATCCAAGCACTACCCAGGGTCAAGCCTCCTTAGCTTTCTAACTCAGGCTTGATCTGGCACTCTCATACCAGTACAACTAGAAGTGGAAACTGGGTTGGAGGAAGGCCTATTTGACCAATTAAAATAATTTACTTTTTAATTTATTTTCTTATTTTCAAAACAAAAAAAAAAACTAAATGTGGAATAAAACTGAAAAGCTTACAGGATCAGGTGGTTTCCCATCCAAGCACTACCCAGGGTCAAGCCTGCTTAGCTTTCTAACTCAGGCTTGATCTGGCACTCTCATACCAGTACAACTAGAAGTGGAAACTGGGTTGAAGGAAGGCCTATTTGACCCATTAAAATAATTTATTTTTAATTTATTTTCTAATTAAAAAAAAAAAAAAAAAAAAAAAAAAAAAAAAAACTATATGAGGAATAAAACTGAAAAGCTTACAGGATCAGGTGGTCTCCCATCCAAGCACTACCCAGGGGCAAGCCTGCTTAGCTTTCTAAATCAGGCTTGATCTGGCACTCTCATACCAGTACAACTAGGAGTGGAAACTGGGTTGAAGGAAGGCCTATTTGACAATTAAAATGATTTATTTTCAATTTATTTTCTTATTTTTGAAAAAAAAAAAAAAAAAAAACTATATGAGGAATAAAACTGAAAAGCTTACAGGATCAGGTGGTTTTTCCATCCAAGCACTACCCAGGGTCAAGCCTGCTTAGCTTTCTAACTCAGGCTTGATCTGGCACTCTCATACCAGTACAACTAGAAGCACAAACTGGTTTGAAGGAAGGCCTATTTGACCAATTAAAATGATTTATTTTTAATTTATTTTCTTATTTAAAAAAAAAAAAACAAAAAAAAAACCTATATGAGGAATAAAACTGAAAAGCTTACAGGATCAGGTGGTCTCCCATCCAAGCACTACCCAGGGTCAAGCCTGCTTAGCTTTCTAAATCAGGCTTGATCTGGCACTCTCATACCAGTACAACTAGGAGTGGAAACTGGGTTGAAGGAAGGCCTATTTGACCAATTAAAATAATTTATTTTTAATTTATTTTCTTTTTTTTTTTTTTTTTTTTTTTTTTTAAAAAAAAAAAAAAAAAAAAAAAAAACCTATATGAGGAATAAAACTTAAAAGCTCACAGGATCAGGTGGTCTCCCATCCAAGCACTACCCAGGGTCAAGCCTGCTTAGCTTTCTAAATCAGGCTTGATCTGGCACTCTCATACCAGTACAACTAGAAGGGGAAACTGGGTTGAAGGAAGGCCTATTTGACCAATTAAAATGATTTATTTTTAAGTTATTTTATTATTTAAAAAAAAAAAAAAAAAAAAAAAAACCTATATGAGAAATAAAACTGAAAAGCTCTCAGGATCAGGTGGTCTCCCACCCAAGCACTACCCAGGGTCAAGCCTGCTTAGCTTTCTGAATCAGCCTTGATCTGGCACTCTCATACCAGTACAACTAAAAGTGGAAACTGGGTTGGAGGAAGGCCTATTTGACCAATTAAAATAATTTACTTTTTAATTTATTTTCTTATTTTTTAAACAAAAAAAAAAACTAAATGTGGAATAAAACTGAAAAGCTTACAGGATCAGGTGGTTTCCCATCCAAGCACTACCCAGGGTCAAGCCTGCTTAGCTTTCTAACTCAGGCTTGATCTGGCACTCTCATACCAGTACAACTAGAAGTGGAAACTGGGTTGGAGGAAGGCCTATTTGACCAATTAAAATAATTTACTTTTTAATTTATTTTCTTATTTTCAAAAAAAAAAAAAAAACTAAATGAGGAATAAAACTGAAAAGCTTACAGGATCAGGTGGTTTCCCATCCAAGCACTACCCAGGGTCAAGCCTGCTTAGCTTTCTAACTCAGGCTTGATCTGGCACTCTCATACCAGTACAACTAGAAGTGGAAACTGGGTTGAAGGAAGGCCTATTTGACCCATTAAAATGATTTATTTTTAATTTATTTTATAATTAAAAAAAAAAAAAAAAAAAAAAAAAACCTATATGAGGAATAAAACTGAAAAGCTCTCAGGATCAGGTGGTCTCCCATCCAAGCACTGCCCAGGGTCAAGCCTGCTTAGCTTTCTGAATCAGCCTTGATCTGGCACTCTCATACCAGTACAACTAGAAGTGGAAACTGGGTTGGAAGAAGGCCTATTTGACCAATTAAAATAATTTACTTTTTAATTTATTTTCTTTTTTTTTTTTTAAAAAAAAAAAAAAAAAAAAACAACTATATGAGGAATAAAACTGAAAAGCTTACAGGATCAGGTGGTCTCCCATCCAAGCACTACCCAGGGGCAAGCCTGCTTAGCTTTCTAAATCAGGCTTGATCTGGCACTCTCATACCAGTACAACTAGGAGTGGAAACTGGGTTGAAGGAAGGCCTATTTGACAATTAAAATGATTTATTTTCAATTTATTTTCTTATTTTTGAAAAAAAAAAAAAAAAAACCTATATGAGGAATAAAACTGAAAAGCTTACAGGATCAGGTGGTTTTTCCATCCAAGCACTACCCAGGGTCAAGCCTGCTTAGCTTTCTAACTCAGGCTTGATCTGGCACTCTCATACCAGTACAACTAGAAGCACAAACTGGTTTGAAGGAAGGCCTATTTGACCAATTAAAATGATTTATTTTTAATTTATTTTCTTATTTAAAAAAAACAAAACAAAAAAAAAACCTATATGAGGAATAAAACTGAAAAGCTTACAGGATCAGGTGGTCTCCCATCCAAGCACTACCCAGGGTCAAGCCTGCTTAGCTTTCTAAATCAGGCTTGATCTGGCACTCTCATACCAGTACAACTAGGAGTGGAAACTGGGTTGAAGGAAGGCCTATTTGACCCATTAAAATAATTTATTTTTAATTTATTTTCTAATTAAAAAAAAAAAAAAAAAAAAAAAAAAAAAAAAAAAAAAAAAAACTATATGAGGAATAAAACTGAAAAGCTTACAGGATCAGGTGGTCTCCCATCCAAGCACTACCCAGGGGCAAGCCTGCTTAGCTTTCTAAATCAGGCTTGATCTGGCACTCTCATACCAGTACAACTAGGAGTGGAAACTGGGTTGAAGGAAGGCCTATTTGACAATTAAAATGATTTATTTTCAATTTATTTTCTTATTTTTGAAAAAAAAAAAAAAAAAAAACTATATGAGGAATAAAACTGAAAAGCTTACAGGATCAGGTGGTTTTTCCATCCAAGCACTACCCAGGGTCAAGCCTGCTTAGCTTTCTAACTCAGGCTTGATCTGGCACTCTCATACCAGTACAACTAGAAGCACAAACTGGTTTGAAGGAAGGCCTATTTGACCAATTAAAATGATTTATTTTTAATTTATTTTCTTATTTAAAAAAAAAAAAACAAAAAAAAAACCTATATGAGGAATAAAACTGAAAAGCTTACAGGATCAGGTGGTCTCCCATCCAAGCACTACCCAGGGTCAAGCCTGCTTAGCTTTCTAAATCAGGCTTGATCTGGCACTCTCATACCAGTACAACTAGGAGTGGAAACTGGGTTGAAGGAAGGCCTATTTGACCAATTAAAATAATTTATTTTTAATTTATTTTCTTTTTTTTTTTTTTTTTTTTTTTTTTTAAAAAAAAAAAAAAAAAAAAAAAAAACCTATATGAGGAATAAAACTTAAAAGCTCACAGGATCAGGTGGTCTCCCATCCAAGCACTACCCAGGGTCAAGCCTGCTTAGCTTTCTAAATCAGGCTTGATCTGGCACTCTCATACCAGTACAACTAGAAGGGGAAACTGGGTTGAAGGAAGGCCTATTTGACCAATTAAAATGATTTATTTTTAAGTTATTTTCTTATTTAAAAAAAAAAAAAAAAAAAAAAAAAACCTATATGAGAAATAAAACTGAAAAGCTCTCAGGATCAGGTGGTCTCCCACCCAAGCACTACCCAGGGTCAAGCCTGCTTAGCTTTCTGAATCAGCCTTGATCTGGCACTCTCATACCAGTACAACTAAAAGTGGAAACTGGGTTGGAGGAAGGCCTATTTGACCAATTAAAATAATTTACTTTTTAATTTATTTTCTTATTTTTTAAACAAAAAAAAAAACTAAATGTGGAATAAAACTGAAAAGCTTACAGGATCAGGTGGTTTCCCATCCAAGCACTACCCAGGGTCAAGCCTGCTTAGCTTTCTAACTCAGGCTTGATCTGGCACTCTCATACCAGTACAACTAGAAGTGGAAACTGGGTTGGAGGAAGGCCTATTTGACCAATTAAAATAATTTACTTTTTAATTTATTTTCTTATTTTCAAAAAAAAAAAAAAAACTAAATGAGGAATAAAACTGAAAAGCTTACAGGATCAGGTGGTTTCCCATCCAAGCACTACCCAGGGTCAAGCCTGCTTAGCTTTCTAACTCAGGCTTGATCTGGCACTCTCATACCAGTACAACTAGAAGTGGAAACTGGGTTGAAGGAAGGCCTATTTGACCCATTAAAATGATTTATTTTTAATTTATTTTCTAATTAAAAAAAAAAAAAAAAAAAAAAAAAACCTATATGAGGAATAAAACTGAAAAGCTCTCAGGATCAGGTGGTCTCCCATCCAAGCACTGCCCAGGGTCAAGCCTGCTTAGCTTTCTGAATCAGCCTTGATCTGGCACTCTCATACCAGTACAACTAGAAGTGGAAACTGGGTTGGAAGAAGGCCTATTTGACCAATTAAAATAATTTACTTTTTAATTTATTTTCTTTTTTTTTTTTTAAAAAAAAAAAAAAAAAAAAACAACTATATGAGGAATAAAACTGAAAAGCTTACAGGATCAGGTGGTCTCCCATCCAAGCACTACCCAGGGGCAAGCCTGCTTAGCTTTCTAAATCAGGCTTGATCTGGCACTCTCATACCAGTACAACTAGGAGTGGAAACTGGGTTGAAGGAAGGCCTATTTGACAATTAAAATGATTTATTTTCAATTTATTTTCTTATTTTTGAAAAAAAAAAAAAAAAAACCTATATGAGGAATAAAACTGAAAAGCTTACAGGATCAGGTGGTTTTTCCATCCAAGCACTACCCAGGGTCAAGCCTGCTTAGCTTTCTAACTCAGGCTTGATCTGGCACTCTCATACCAGTACAACTAGAAGCACAAACTGGTTTGAAGGAAGGCCTATTTGACCAATTAAAATGATTTATTTTTAATTTATTTTCTTATTTAAAAAAAACAAAACAAAACAAAAAAACACTATATGAGTAATAGAACTGAAAAGCTTACAGGATCAGGTGGTCTCCCATCCAAGCACTACCCAGGGTCAAGCCTGCTTAGCTTTCTAAATCAGGCTTGATCTGGCACTCTCATACCAGTACAACTAGGAGTGGAAACTGGGTTGAAGGAAGGCCTATTTGACCAATTAAAATAATTTATTTTTAATTTATTTTCTTTTTTTTTTTTTTTTTTTTTTTTTTTTTAAAAAAAAAAAAAAAAAAAAAAAACCTATATGAGGAATAAAACTTAAAAGCTCACAGGATCAGGTGGTCTCCCATCCAAGCACTACCCAGGGTCAAGCCTGCTTAGCTTTCTAAATCAGGCTTGATCTGGCACTCTCATACCAGTACAACTAGAAGGGGAAACTGGGTTGAAGGAAGGCCTATTTGACCAATTAAAATGATTTATTTTTAAGTTATTTTCTTATTTTATAAAAAAAAAAAAAAAAAAAAAACCTATATGAGGAATAAAACTGAAAAGCTCTCAGGATCAGGTGGTCTCCCACCCAAGCACTACCCAGGGTCAAGCCTGCTTAGCTTTCTGAATCAGCCTTGATCTGGCACTCTCATACCAGTACAACTAAAAGTGGAAACTGGGTTGGAGGAAGGCCTATTTGACCAATTAAAATAATTTACTTTTTAATTTATTTTCTTATTTTTTAAACAAAAAAAAAAACTAAATGTGGAATAAAACTGAAAAGCTTACAGGATCAGGTGGTTTCCCATCCAAGCACTACCCAGGGTCAAGCCTGCTTAGCTTTCTAACTCAGGCTTGATCTGGCACTCTCATACCAGTACAACTAGAAGTGGAAACTGGGTTGGAGGAAGGCCTATTTGACCAATTAAAATAATTTACTTTTTAATTTATTTTCTTATTTTCAAAAAAAAAAAAAAAACTAAATGAGGAATAAAACTGAAAAGCTTACAGGATCAGGTGGTTTCCCATCCAAGCACTACCCAGGGTCAAGCCTGCTTAGCTTTCTAACTCAGGCTTGATCTGGCACTCTCATACCAGTACAACTAGAAGTGGAAACTGGGTTGAAGGAAGGCCTATTTGACCCATTAAAATGATTTATTTTTAATTTATTTTCTAATTAAAAAAAAAAAAAAAAAAAAAAAAAACCTATATGAGGAATAAAACTGAAAAGGTCTCAGGATCAGGTGGTCTCCCATCCAAGCACTGCCCAGGGTCAAGCCTGCTTAGCTTTCTGAATCAGCCTTGATCTGGCACTCTCATACCAGTACAACCAGAAGTGGAAACTGGGTTGGAAGAAGGCCTATTTGACCAATTAAAATAATTTACTTTTTAATTTATTTTCTTTTTTTTTTTTTAAAAAAAAAAAAAAAAAAAAACAACTATATGAGGAATAAAACTGAAAAGCTTACAGGATCAGGTGGTCTCCCATCCAAGCACTACCCAGGGGCAAGCCTGCTTAGCTTTCTAAATCAGGCTTGATCTGGCACTCTCATACCAGTACAACTAGGAGTGGAAACTGGGTTGAAGGAAGGCCTATTTGACAATTAAAATGATTTATTTTCAATTTATTTTCTTATTTTTGAAAAAAAAAAAAAAAAAACCTATATGAGGAATAAAACTGAAAAGCTTACAGGATCAGGTGGTTTTTCCATCCAAGCACTACCCAGGGTCAAGCCTGCTTAGCTTTCTAACTCAGGCTTGATCTGGCACTCTCATACCAGTACAACTAGAAGCACAAACTGGGTTGAAGGAAGGCCTATTTGACCAATTAAAATGATTTATTTTTAATTTATTTTCTTATTAAAAAAAAAAAAAAAAAAAAAAAAAAAAACCTATATGAGGAATAAAACTGAAAAGCTCACAGGATCAGGTGGTCTCCCATCCAAGCACTACCCAGGGTCAAGCCTGCTTAGCTTTCTAAATCAGGCTTGATCTGGCACTCTCATACCAGTACAACTAGGAGTGGAAACTGGGTTGGAAGAAGGCCTATTTGACCAATTAAAATAATTTACTTTTTAATTTATTTTCTTATTTTTGAAAAAAAAAAAAAAAAAACCTATATGAGGAATAAAACTGAAAAGCTCTCAGGATCAGGTGGTCTCCCATCCAAGCACTACCCAGGGTCAAGCCTGCTTAGCTTTCTAACTCAGGCTTGATCTGGCACTCTCATACCAGTACAACTAGAAGTGGAAACTTGGTTGGAGGAAGGCCTATTTGACCAATTAAAATAATTTACTTTTAAATTTATTTTCTTATTTTAAAAAAAAAAAAAAAAACTAAATGAGGAATAAAACTGAAAAGCTTACAGGATCAGGTGGTTTCCCATCCAAGCACTACCCAGGGTCAAGCCTGCTTAGCTTTCTACCTCAGGCTTGATCTGGCACTCTCATACCAGTACAACTAGAAGTGGAAACTGGGTTGAAGGAAGGCCTATTTGACCCATTAAAATGATTTATTTTTAATTTATTTTCTAATTAAAAAAAAAAAAAAAAAAAAAAAAACCTATATGTGGAATAAAACTGAAAAGCTTACAGGATCAGGTGGTTTCCCATCCAAGCACTACCCAGGGTCAAGCCTGCTTAGCTTTCTAACTCAGGCTTGATCTGGCACTCTCATACCAGTACAACTAGAAGTGGAAACTGGGTTGGAGGAAGGCCTATTTGACCAATTAAAATAATTTACTTTTTAATTTATTTTCTTATTTAAAAAAAAAAAAAAAAAAAAAAAAAAAACCTATATGAGGAATAAAACTGAAAAGCTCTCAGGATCAGGTGGTCTCCCATCCAAGCACTACCCAGGGTCAAGCCTGCTTAGCTTTCTGAATCAGCCTTGATCTGGCACTCTCATACCAGTACAACTAGAAGTGGAAACTTGGTTGGAGGAAGGCCTATTTGACCAATTAAAATAATTTACTTTTTAATTTATTTTCTTATTTTTTAAACAAAAAAAAAACTAAATGTGGAATAAAACTGAAAAGCTTACAGGAT
>NC_071104.1:14880000-14882500 GCF_024256425.1 Clarias gariepinus
AAGCACTACCCAGGGTCAAGCCTGCTTAGCTTTCTGAATCAGCCTTGATCTGGCACTCTCATACCAGTACAACTAGAAGTGGAAACTGGGTTGAAGGAAGGCCTATTTGACCCATTAAAATGATTTATTTTTAATTTATTTTCTAATAAAAAAAAAAAAAAAAAAAAAAAAAAAAAAAAACCTATATGAGGAATAAAACTGAAAAGCTCTCAGGATCAGGTGGTCTCCCATCCAAGCACTGCCCAGGGTCAAGCCTGCTTAGCTTTCTGAATCAGCCTTGATCTGGCACTCTCATACCAGTACAACTAGAAGTGGAAACTGGGTTGGAGGAAGGCCTATTTGACCAATTAAAATAATTTACTTTTTAATTTATTTTCTTATTTTTTAAAAAAAAAAAAAAAAAACTAAATGAGGAATAAAACTGAAAAGCTTACAGGATCAGGTGGTTTCCCATCCAAGCACTACCCAGGGTCAAGCCTGCTTAGCTTTCTAACTCAGGCTTGATCTGGCACTCTCATACCAGTACAACTAGAAGTGGAAACTGGGTTGAAGGAAGGCCTATTTGACCCATTAAAATGATTTATTTTTAATTTATTTTCTAATTAAAAAAAAAAAAAAAAAAAAAAAAAACCTATATGAGGAATAAAACTGAAAAGCTCTCAGGATCAGGTGGTCTCCCATCCAAGCACTGCCCAGGGTCAAGCCTGCTTAGCTTTCTGAATCAGCCTTGATCTGGCACTCTCATACCAGTACAACTAGAAGTGGAAACTGGGTTGGAGGAAGGCCTATTTGACCAATTAAAATAATTTACTTTTTAATTTATTTTCTTATTTAAAAAAAAAAAAAAAATAAAAAAAAAAAAAAAAAAAAAAAAAAACTATATGAGGAATAAAACTGAAAAGCTTACAGGATCAGGTGGTCTCCCATCCAAGCACTACCCAGGGGCAAGCCTGCTTAGCTTTCTAAATGAGGCTTGATCTGGCACTCTCATACCAGTACAACTAGGAGTGGAAACTGGGTTGAAGGAAGGCCTATTTGACAATTAAAATGATTTATTTTAAATTTATTTTCTTATTTTTGAAAAAAAAAAAAAAAAAAAAACCTATATGAGGAATAAAACTGAAAAGCTTACAGGATCAGGTGGTTTTTCCATCCAAGCACTACCCAGGGTCAAGCCTGCTTGGCTTTCTAACTCAGGCTTGATCTGGCACTCTCATACCAGTACAACTAGAAGCACAAACTGGGTTGAAGGAAGGCCTATTTGACCAATTAAAATGATTTATTTTTAATTTATTTTCTTATTTAAAAAAAAAAAAAAAAAAAAAAAAAACCTATATGAGGAATAAAACTGAAAAGCTTACAGGATCAGGTGGTCTCCCATCCAAGCACTACCCAGGGTCAAGCCTGCTTAGCTTTCTAAATCAGGCTTGATCTGGCACTCTCATACCAGTACAACTAGGAGTGGAAACTGGGTTGAAGGAAGGCCTATTTGACCAATTAAAATAATTTATTTTTAATTTATTTTCTTTTCTTTTTTTTTTTTTTTTTTTTTTTAAAAAAAAAAAAAACAAACTATATGAGGAATAAAACTTAAAAGCTCACAGGATCAGGTGGTCTCCCATCCAAGCACTACCCAGGGTCAAGCCTGCTTAGCTTTCTAAATCAGGCTTGATCTGGCACTCTCATACCAGTACAACTAGAAGGGGAATCTGGGTTGAAGGAAGGCCTATTTGACCAATTAAAATGATTTATTTTTAATTTATTTTCTTATTTAAAAAAAAAAAAAAAAAAAAAAAAAAAAAACCTATATGAGGAATAAAACTGAAAAGCTCTCAGGATCAGGTGGTCTCCCATCCAAGCACTACCCAGGGTCAAGCCTGCTTAGCTTTCTGAATCAGCCTTGATCTGGCACTCTCATACCAGTACAACTAGAAGTGGAAACTGGGTTGGAGGAAGGCCTATTTGACCAATTAAAATAATTTACTTTTTAATTTATTTTCTTATTTTTTAAACAAAAAAAAAACTAAATGTGGAATAAAACTGAAAAGCTTACAGGATCAGGTGGTTTCCCATCCAAGCACTACCCAGGGTCAAGCCTGCTTAGCTTTCTAACTCAGGCTTGATCTGGCACTCTCATACCAGTACAACTACAAGTGGAAACTGGGTTGGAGGAAGGCCTATTTGACCAATTAAAATAATTTACTTTTTAATTTATTTTCTTATTTAAAAAAAAAAAAAAATAAATAAATGAGGAATAAAACTGAAAAGCTTACAGGATCAGGTGGTTTCCCATCCAAGCACTACCCAGGGTCAAGCCTGCTTAGCTTTCTAACTCAGGCTTGATCTGGCACTCTCATACCAGTACAACTAGAAGTGGAAACTGGGTTGAAGGAAGGCCTATTTGACCCATTAAAATGATTTATTTTTAATTTATTTTCTAATTAAAAAAAAAAAAAAAAAAAAAAAAAACCTATATGAGGAATAAAACTGAAAAGCTCTC
>NC_071104.1:14890000-14900000 GCF_024256425.1 Clarias gariepinus
CTAAATCAGCCTGGATCTGGCACTCTCATACCAGTACAACTAGAAGTGGAAACTGGGTTGAAGGAAGGCCTATTTGACCAATTAAAATGATTTATTTTTAATTTATTTTCTTATTAAAAAAAAAAAAAAAACCTTTATGAGGAATAAAACTGAAAAGCTCACAGGATCAGGTGGTCTCCCATCCAAGCACTAACCAGGGTCAAGCCTGCTTAGCTTTCTAACTCAGGCTTGATCTGGCACTCTCATACCAGTACAACTAGAAGTGGAAACTGGGTTGAAGGAAGGCCTATTTGACCAATTAAAATGATTTATTTTTAATTTATTTTCTTATTTTAAAAAAAAAAAAAAAAAAAAAAAAAAAAACCTATATGAGGAATAAAACTGAAAAGCTCACAGGATCAGGTGGTCTCCCATCCAAGCACTAACCAGGGTCAAGCCTGCTTAGCTTTCTAACTCAGGCTTGATCTGGCACTCTCATACCAGTACAACTAGAAGTGGAAACTGGGTTAAAGGAAGGCCTATTTGACCAATTAAAATGATTTATTTTTAATTTATTTTCTTTATTTAAAAAAAAAAAAAAAAAAAAAAAAAAACCTATATGAGGAATAAAACTGAAAAGCTTTCAGGATCAGGTGGTCTCCCATCCAAGCACTACCCAGGGTCAAGCCTGCTTAGCTTTCTAAATCAGGCTTGATCTGGCACTCTCATACCAGTACAACTAGAAGTGGAAACTGGGTTGAAGGAAGGCCTATTTGACAATTAAAATGATTTATTTTCAATTTATTTTCTTACTTTTGAAAAAAAAAAAAAAAAAACCTATATGAGGAATAAAACTGAAAAGCTTACAGGATCAGGTGGTTTTTTCCATCCAAGCACTACCCAGGGTCAAGCCTGCTTAGCTTTCTAACTCAGGCTTGATCTGGCACTCTCATACCAGTACAACTAGAAGCTCAAACTGGGTTGAAGGAAGGCCTATTTGACCAATTAAAATGATTTATTTTTAATTTATTTTCTTATTTAAAAAAAAAAAAAAAAAAAAAAACCTATATGAGGATTAAAACTGAAAAGCTTACAGAATCAGGTGGTCTCCCATCCAAGCACTACCCAGGGTCAAGCCTGCTTAGCTTTCTAAATCAGCTTTGATCTGGCACTCTCATACCAGTACAACTAGAAGTGGAAACTGGGTTGAAGGAAGGCCTATTTGACCAATTAAAATGATTTATTTTCAATTTATTTTCTTATTTTTAAAAAAAAAAAAAAAAAAAAAAACCTATATGAGGAATAAAACTGAAAAGCTTACAGGATCAGGTGGTCACCCATCCAAGCACTACCCAGGGTCAAGCCTGCTTAGCTTTCTAACTCAGGCTTGATCTGGCACTCTCATACCAGTACAACTAGAAGTGGAAAGTGGGTTGAAGGAAGGCCTATTTGACCAATTAAAATGATTTATTTTCAATTTATTTTCTTATTTAAAAAAAAAAAAAAAAAAACCTATATGAGGAATAAAACTGAAAAGCTTACAGGATCAGGTGGTCACCCATCCAAGCACTACCCAGGGTCAAGCCTGCTTAGCTTTCTAACTCAGGCTTGATCTGGCACTCTCATACCAGTACAACTAGAAGTGGAAACTGGGTTGAAGGAAGGCCTATTTGACCAAATAAAATGATTTATTTTTAATTTATTTTCTTATTTTAAAAAAAAAAAAAAAAAAAAAAAAAAAAAAACCTATATGAGGAATAAAACTGAAAAGCTTACAGGATCAGGTGGTCTCCCATCCAAGCACTACCCAGGGTCAAGCCTGCTTAGCTTTCTAACTCAAGCTTGATCTGGCACTCTCATACCAGTACAACTAGAAGTGGAAACTGGGTTGAAGGAAGGCCTATTTGACCAATTAAAATGATTTATTTTTAATTCATTTTCTTATTTAAAAAAAAAAAAAAAAAAAAAAAAAAACCTATATGAGGAATAAAACTGAAAAGCTTACAGGATCAGGTGGTCTCCCATCCAAGCACTACCCAGGGTCAAGCCTGCTTAGCTTTCTAACTCAGGCTTGATCTGGCACTCTCATACCAGTACAACTAGAAGTGGAAACTGGGTTGAAGGAAGGCCTATTTGACCAATAAAATGATTTATTTTTTATTTATTTTCTTATTTAAAAAAAAAAAAAAAAAAAAAAAAAAAAAAAAAAAAAAAACCTATATGAGGAATAAAACTGAAAAGCTTACAGGATCAGGTGGTCTCCCATCCAAGCACTACCCAGGGTCAAGCCTGCTTAGCTTTCTGAATCAGCCTTGATCTGGCACTCTCATACCAGTACAACTAGAAGTGGAAACTGGGTTGAAGGAAGGCCTATTTGACCAATTAAAATGATTTATTTTCAATTTATTTTCTTATTTAAAAAAAAAAAAAAACTATATGAGGAATAAAACTGAAAAGCTTACAGGATCAGGTGGTCACCCATCCAAGCACTACCCAGGGTCAAGCCTGCTTAGCTTTCTAACTCAGGCTTGATCTGGCACTCTCATACCAGTACAACTAGAAGTGGAAACTGGGTTGAAGGAAGGCCTATTTGACCAATTAAAATGATTTATTTTTAATTTATTTTCTTATTTAAAAAAAAAAAAAAAAAAAAAAAAACCTATATGATGATTAAAACTGAAAAGCTTACAGAATCAGGTGGTCTCCCATCCAAGCACTACCCAGGGTCAAGCCTGCTTAGCTTTCTAAATCAGCCTGGATCTGGCACTCTCATACCAGTACAACTAGAAGTGGAAACTGGGTTGAAGGAAGGCCTATTTGACCAATTAAAATGATTTATTTTTAATTTATTTTCTTATTAAAAAAAAAAAAAAAACCTTTATGAGGAATAAAACTGAAAAGCTCACAGGATCAGGTGGTCTCCCATCCAAGCACTAACCAGGGTCAAGCCTGCTTAGCTTTCTAACTCAGGCTTGATCTGGCACTCTCATACCAGTACAACTAGAAGTGGAAACTGGGTTGAAGGAAGGCCTATTTGACCAATTAAAATGATTTATTTTTAATTTATTTTCTTATTTTTAAAAAAAAAAAAAAAAAAAAAAAAAAAAAACCTATATGAGGAATAAAACTGAAAAGCTCACAGGATCAGGTGGTCTCCCATCCAAGCACTAACCAGGGTCAAGCCTACTTAGCTTTCTAACTCAGGCTTGATCTGGCACTCTCATACCAGTACAACTAGAAGTGGAAACTGGGTTGAAGGAAGGCCTATTTGACCAATTAAAATGATTTATTTTTAATTTATTTTCTTATTTAAAAAAAAAAAAAAAAAAAAAAAAAACCTATATGAGGAATAAAACTGAAAAGCCTCAGGATCAGGTGGTCTCCCATCCAAGCACTACCCAGGGTCAAGCCTGCTTAGCTTTCTAAATCAGGCTTGATCTGGCACTCTCATACCAGTACAACTAGGAGTGGAAACTGGGTTGAAGGAAGGCCTATTTGACAATTAAAATGATTTATTTTCAATTTATTTTCTTATTTTTGAAAAAAAAAAAAAAAAAACCTATATGAGGAATAAAACTGAAAAGCTTACAGGATCAGGTGGTTTTTTCCATCCAAGCACTACCCAGGGTCAAGCCTGCTTAGCTTTCTAACTCAGGCTTGATCTGGCACTCTCATACCAGTACAACTAGAAGCTCAAACTGGGTTGAAGGAAGGCCTATTTGACCAATTAAAATGATTTATTTTTAATTTATTTTCTTATTTAAAAAAAAAAAAAAAAAAAAAAAAAAAAACCTATATGAGGATTAAAACTGAAAAGCTTACAGAATCAGGTGGTCTCCCATCCAAGCACTACCCAGGGTCAAGCCTGCTTAGCTTTCTAAATCAGCTTTGATCTGGCACTCTCATACCAGTACAACTAGAAGTGGAAACTGGGTTGAAGGAAGGCCTATTTGACCAATTAAAATGATTTATTTTCAATTTATTTTCTTATTTTTAAAAAAAAAAAAAAAAAAAACCTATATGAGGAATAAAACTGAAAAGCTTACAGGATCAGGTGGTCACCCATCCAAGCACTACCCAGGGTCAAGCCTGCTTAGCTTTCTAACTCAGGCTTGATCTGGCACTCTCATACCAGTACAACTAGAAGTGGAAACTGGGTTGAAGGAAGGCCTATTTGACCAATTAAAATGATTTATTTTCAATTTATTTTCTTATTTAAAAAAAAAAAAAAAAAAACCTATATGAGGAATAAAACTGAAAAGCTTACAGGATCAGGTGGTCACCCATCCAAGCACTACCCAGGGTCAAGCCTGGTTAGCTTTCTAACTCAGGCTTGATCTGGCACTCTCATACCAGTACAACTAGAAGTGGAAACTGGGTTGAAGGAAGGCCTATTTGACCAAATAAAATGATTTATTTTTAATTTATTTTCTTATTTAAAAAAAAAAAAAAAAAAAAAAAAACCTATATGAGGAATAAAACTGAAAAGCTTACAGGATCAGGTGGTCTCCCATCCAAGCACTACCCAGGGTCAAGCCTGCTTAGCTTTCTAACTCAGGCTTGATCTGGCACTCTCATACCAGTACAACTAGAAGTGGAAACTGGGTTGAAGGAAGGCCTATTTGACCAATTAAAATGATTTATTTTTAATTCATTTTCTTATTTTAAAAAAAAAAAAAAAAAAAAAAAAAAAACCTATATGAGGAATAAAACTGAAAAGCTTACAGGATCAGGTGGTCTCCCATCCAAGCACTACCCAGGGTCAAGCCTGCTTAGCTTTCTAACTCAGGCTTGATCTGGCACTCTCATACCAGTACAACTAGAAGTGGAAACTGGGTTGAAGGAAGGCCTATTTGACCAATAAAATGATTTATTTTTAATTTATTTTCTTATTTTTTAAAAAAAAAAAAAAAAAAAAAAAAAAAAACTATATGAGGAATAAAACTGAAAAGCTTACAGGATCAGGTGGTCACCCATCCAAGCACTACCCAGGGTCAAGCCTGCTTAGCTTTCTAACTCAGGCTTGATCTGGCACTCTCATACCAGTACAACTAGAAGTGGAAACTGGGTTGAAGGAAGGCCTATTTGACCAATTAAAATAATTTATTTTTAATTTATTTTCTTTTTTTTTTTTTTTTTTTTTTTTAAAAAAAAAAACAAAAAAAAAAAAAAACTATATGAGGAATAAAACTGAAAAGCTCACAGGATCAGGTGGTCTCCCATCCAAGCACTACCCAGGGTCAAGCCTGCTTAGCTTTCTAAATCAGGCTTGATCTGGCACTCTCATACCAGTACTACTAGAAGTGGAAACTGGGTTGAAGGAAGGCCTATTTGACCAATTAAAATGATTTATTTTTAATTTATTTTCTTATTTAAAAAAAAAAAAAAAGAAAAAAAAAAAACCTATATGAGGAATAAAACTGAAAAGCTTACAGGATCAGGTGGTCTCCCATCCAAGCACTACCCAGGGTCAAGCCTGCTTAGCTTCCTAAATCAGGCTTGATCTGGCACTCTCGTACCTGTACATCTAGAAGTGGAAACTGGGTTGAAGGAAGGCCTATTTGACCAATTAAAATGATTTATTTTCAATTTATTTTCTTATTTTTAAAAAAAAAAAAAAAAAAACCTATATGAGGAATAAAACTGAAAAGCTTACAGGATCAGGTGGTCACCCATCCAAGCACTACCCAGGGTCAAGCCTGCTTAGCTTTCTAACTCAGGCTTGATCTGGCACTCTCATACCAGTACAACTAGAAGTGGAAACTGGGTTGAAGGAAGGCCTATTTGACCAATTAAAATGATTTATTTTTAATTTATTTTCTTATTTAAAAAAAAAAAAAAAAAAAAAAACCTATATGAGGAATAAAACTGAAAAGCTTACAGGATCAGGTGGTCTCCCATCCAAGCACTACCCAGGGTCAAGCCTGCTTAGCTTTCTAAATCAGGCTTGATCTGGCACTCTCGTACCTGTACAACTAGAAGTGGAAACTGGGTTGAAGGAAGGCCTATTTGACCAATTAAAATGATTTATTTTCAATTTATTTTCTTATTTTTAAAAAAAAAAACCTATATGAGGAATAAAACTGAAAAGCTTACAGGATCAGGTGGTCACCCATCCAAGCACTACCCAGGGTCAAGCCTGCTTAGCTTTCTAACTCAGGCTTGATCTGGCACTCTCATACCAGTACAACTAGAAGTGGAAACTAGGTTGAAGGAAGGCCTATTTGACCAATTAAAATGATTTATTTTTAATTTATTTTCTTATTTAAAAAAAAAAAAAAAAAAAAAAAAAAAAAAAAAAAACCTATATGAGGAATAAAACTGAAAAGCTTACAGGATCAGGTGGTCTCCCATCCAAGCACTACCCAGGGTCAAGCCTGCTTAGCTTTCTAAATCAGGCTTGATCTGGCACTCTCGTACCTGTACAACTAGAAGTGGAAACTGGGTTGAAGGAAGGCCTATTTGACCAATTAAAATGATTTATTTTCAATTTATTTTCTTATTTTAAAAAAAAAAAACCTATATGAGGAATAAAACTGAAAAGCTTACAGGATCAGGTGGTCACCCATCCAAGCACTACCCAGGGTCAAGCCTGCTTAGCTTTCTAAATCAGGCTTGATCTGGCACTCTCGTACCTGTACAACTAGAAGTGGAAACTGGGTTGAAGGAAGGCCTATTTGACCAATTAAAATGATTTATTTTTAATTTATTTTCTTATTTAAAAAAAAAAAAAAAAAAAAAAAAAAAACCTATATGAGGAATAAAACTGAAAAGCTTACAGGATCAGGTGGTCTCCCATCCAAGCACTACCCAGGGTCAAGCCTGCTTAGCTTTCTAAATCAGGCTTGATCTGGCACTCTCGTACCTGTACAACTAGAAGTGGAAACTGGGTTGAAGGAAGGCCTATTTGACCAATTAAAATGATTTATTTTCAATTTATTTTCTTATTTTTAAAAAAAAAAACCTATATGAGGAATAAAACTGAAAAGCTTACAGGATCAGGTGGTCACCCATCCAAGCACTACCCAGGGTCAAGCCTGCTTAGCTTTCTAACTCAGGCTTGATCTGGCACTCTCATACCAGTACAACTAGAAGTGGAAACTAGGTTGAAGGAAGGCCGATTTGACCAATTAAAATGATTTATTTTTATTCTTTTTTTCTTATTAAAAAAAAAAAAAAAAAAAAAAAAAAAAAAAACCTATATGAGGAATAAAACTGAAAAGCTTACAGGATCAGGTGGTCACCCATCCAAGCACTACCCAGGGTCAAGCCTGCTTAGCTTTCTAACTCAGGCTTGATCTGGCACTCTCATACCAGTACAACTAGAAGTGGAAACTGGGTTGAAGGAAGGCCTATTTGACCAATTAAAATGATTTATTTTTAATTTATTTTCTTATTTAAAAAAAACAAACAAAAAAAAAAAAAAACCTATATGATGATTAAAACTGAAAAGCTTACAGAATCAGGTGGTCTCCCATCCAAGCACTACCCAGGGTCAAGCCTGCTTAGCTTTCTAAATCAGCCTTAATCTGGCACTCTCATACCAGTACAGCTAGAAGTGGAAACTGGGTTGAAGGAAGGCCTATTTGACCAATTAAAATGATTTATTTTTAATTTATTTTCTTATTTAAAAAAAAAAAAAAAAAAAAAAAAAAAAACCTATATGAGGAATAAAACTGAAAAGCTTACAGGATCAGGTGGTCTCCCATCCAAGCACTACCCAGGGTCAAGCCTGCTTAGCTTTCTAAATCAGGCTTGATCTGGCACTCTCGTACCTGTACAACTAGAAGTGGAAACTGGGTTGAAGGAAGGCCTATTTGACCAATTAAAATGATTTATTTTCAATTTATTTTCTTATTTTTAAAAAAAAAAACCTATATGAGGAATAAAACTGAAAAGCTTACAGGATCAGGTGGTCACCCATCCAAGCACTACCCAGGGTCAAGCCTGCTTAGCTTTTTAACTCAGGCTTGATCTGGCACTCTCATACCAGTACAACTAGAAGTGGAAACTAGGTTGAAGGAAGGCCTATTTGACCAATTAAAATGATTTATTTTTATTTTTTTTTTTTATTAAAAAAAAAAAAAAAAAAAAAAAAAAAAACCTATATGAGGAATAAAACTGAAAAGCTTACAGGATCAGGTGGTCTCCCATCCAAGCACTACCCAGGGTCAAGCCTGCTTAGCTTTCTAAATCAGGCTTGATCTGGCACTCTCGTACCTGTACAACTAGAAGTGGAAACTGGGTTGAAGGAAGGCCTATTTGACCAATTAAAATGATTTATTTTCAATTTATTTTCTTATTTATTAAAAAAAAAAAAAAAAAAAAAAAAAAAAAAAAAAAAAAACTATATGAGGAATAAAACTGAAAAGCTTACAGAATCAGGTGGTCTCCCATCCAAGCACTACCCAGGGTCAAGCCTGCTTAGCTTTCTAAATCAGGCTTGATCTGGCACTCTCATACCAGTACAGCTAGAAGTGGAAACTGGGTTGAAGGAAGGCCTATTTGACCAATTAAAATGATTTATTTTTAATTTATTTTCTTATTTTTTTAAAAAAAAAAAAAAAAAAAAAAAAAACCTATATGAGGAATAAAACTGAAAAGCTTACAGGATCAGGTGGTCTCCCATCCAAGCACTACCCAGGGTCAAGCCTGCTTAGCTTTCTAACTCAGGCTTGATCTGGCACTCTCATACCAGTACAACTAGAAGTGGAAACTGGGTTGAAGGAAGGCCTATTTGACCAATAAAATGATTTATTTTTAATTTATTTTCTTATTTAAAAAAAAAAAAAAAAAAAAAAAAACCTATATGAGGAATAAAACTGAAAAGCTTACAGGATCAGGTGGTCTCCCATCCAAGCACTACCCAGGGTCAAGCCTGCTTAGCTTTCTAAATCAGGCTTGATCTGGCACTCTCGTACCTGTACAACTAGGAGTGGAAACTGGGTTGAAGGAAGGCCTATTTGACCAATTAAAATGATTTATTTTCAATTTATTTTCTAATTAAAAAAAAAAAATAAAAAAAACTATATGAGGAATAAAACTGAAAAGCTTACAGGATCAGGTGGTCACCCATCCAAGCACTACCCAGGGTCAAGCCTGCTTAGCTTTCTAACTCAGGCTTGATCTGGCACTCTCATACCAGTACAACTAGAAGTGGAAACTGGGTTGAAGGAAGGCCTATTTGACCAATTAAAATGATTTATTTTTATTTTTTTTTCTTATTAAAAAAAAAAAAAAAAAAAAAAACCTATATGAGGAATAAAACTGAAAAGCTTACAGGATCAGGTGGTCTCCCATCCAAGCACTACCCAGGGTCAAGCTGCTTAGCTTTCTAAATCAGGCTTGATCTGGCACTCTCGTACCAGTACAACTAGAAGTGGAAACAGGGTTGAAGGAAGGCCTATTTGACCAATTAAAATGATTTATTTTCAATTTATTTTCTTATTTATTTAAAAAAAAAAAAAAAAAAAAAAAAAAAAAAAACTATATGAGGAATAAAACTGAAAAGCTTACAGGATCAGGTGGTCACCCATCCAAGCACTACCCAGGGTCAAGCCTGCTTAGCTTTCTAACTCAGGCTTGATCTGGCACTCTCATACCAGTACAACTAGAAGTGGAAACTGGGTTGAAGGAAGGCCTATTTGACCAATTAAAATGATTTATTTTTAATTTATTTTCTTATTTAAAAAAAAAAAACAAAAAAAAAAAAAAACCTATATGATGATTAAAACTGAAAAGCTTACAGAATCAGGTGGTCTCCCATCCAAGCACTACCCAGGGTCAAGCCTGCTTAGCTTTCTAAATCAGCCTTGATCTGGCACTCTCATACCAGTACAGCTAGAAGTGGAAACTGGGTTGAAGGAAGGCCTATTTGACCAATTAAAATGATTTATTTTTAATTTATTTTCTTATTTAAAAAAAAAAAAAAAAAAAAAAAAAAAAACCTATATGAGGAATAAAACTGAAAAGCTTACAGGATCAGGTGGTCTCCCATCCAAGCACTACCCAGGGTCAAGCC
>NC_071104.1:14925000-14927500 GCF_024256425.1 Clarias gariepinus
ATATATATATATATTATATAAACATAAATATAAGATCGACTATTATTGTCAGGGTCAAGTTTACGGGGCTTCTCAGTCTTTCGTTAATTGTACTACTGACTCGAAACCAATGCGCCTTATTAAAGATGCACTGTTTTATTGGACATGGCTGTTTTGTAATGTTCTGCAAAATAAACACTGTCTACGGTTCGAATATACTGTGAACGTCTCAAAGTCACGTCTCTAGATACTTCTGCAGTAATGTTATCGTGGTGTAAATTATTAACGTATCGATGTATTTCACTTGCAGACAAAATAGACCATGTCTAGTAACGAAAGTAATGAATTTGTCACTACTCTTCTCTTACGCAGCACGGCTAAAAAGATAATAAAAGTTACACCAATCCTGCCATGATGCTACCCTGTCCCAACACTGGCTGGGGAGATGAACTCATACCAAAACTCCAAAACTTACTATTATTTCATGAGATGAAATTAAGCTAGGATGAAGAAAACAAAAATGAACTCCCCTCTGTGCAGTATCTAAGAAGAGTGTAACTGGAGCAGCCACAAAATGCCCCCCGTGTAACTCTGATTAGGAAAAGCTCACAGACACCAAACCTGCAGCACCTTGGTGTAATTTTTATTATCTTTTTAGCCGTGCTGCATAAGAGAAGAGTAGTGACAAATTCGTTAATTTTAATAACGTGATGTTTGATTTGATATTATATCATTTCCAAGTTTGATAGTGTCGATTTTAGAGTGCATTATACGTGCGATGCGAAAAGGAAGTAAATAAACACGTAGCAATGCAAAGAGGACAGAGCTGCGAAATATTTAAGCAATATAAATTCAACAAAGTGTGATCATAGTGGTTGTTGTTGCTGCTGTTTAGGTAATTGGTTCCATCGTGTTACTGAACGCAACTGTGTTCACAAAACCGAGCGGAGGGAAGGAAAAAACACTCGCTAACGCGTTTGAATGAAAAGGGGCGGCGGCTTTTCTTTGAAGATAGCGATTGCGTAATGGGGGGCAATCCGTGCCGGGGGGGGCGGGGGGTTGGGGTTTAGGGCATAACACACCTCTGAACGTCTTTTGTCTTGTAAATGATTATCTTCGTTCACCTTCCAATCCCCCACAGCGCACACACTCTCCACACTGTTGCTATGTCTGTTGGGGCACTTGGTTATACACAGCACCTTAATGTATGAAACACTTACTTCCTGGTTTGTTTTATTTTAAATATTGCTTATTACCTTTTCCCGCAAAATAAACATTAAACATAAACAACATGTTATCATTGTGTAAATTATTAACATATTGGTGTCTTTTAATTAAGGACAAAAACAGACCCTGCGCTTGTGTTTAGGACTGATGCTGAACAGCTGTGTTCATAGGTTTAATCAACGATTTACAAGACAACAGTTAAAGCGTTTGTGGATGAGAGGTGTGTGTGTGTGCGCGCGCGCTCCGGCATTTCTCCGTTGCTTTAACACAAACATTTGGGCAGAGACAAGTAAGTCTGAAGTACCCCTCCCCCCGCCAAACACACACACACAGAGCAATTAGCACCATGTCACAGTCAGTATTCTCCACTGAGGTTTCTTACCTTCCACTTCTTCCAAGTTTGTCTTTGCTCTTTTAATGGAGTTCTTAAAAAACCCCAAAACTTTTATACTGAGAAAAAATTATTATGGGTCACATAGTCACAAACAAGCACAGATACATATGATCAAGTGTTTAACTGTTGTTTTAATTTGTTTCTATAACCAGTAATAATAATAATAATAATAATAATAATAATTATTATTATTATTATTATCATTATTATTAGCCTCACCCCTTGACTATTTAAAACAACGTCGGGTCCCATTTTTGCACATTGAAGTTGTTGGTTTAAGTAAATGTATTTTTAAATACACAAACAATCCCCCAAAAATTAAAACACGCACACATGACTTTAAAAATAAAATTTATTCTTCCAAAACTAGTCAAAGGTAAAACAATAATTTGTATAAAACAGGTAAAAACATGTTAAATTTTTGCTTAAAGGTCATTAAAATACCCGGATAACACCAGCTGCTTATCAGTCTCTATCTGGTTCTTTTATATTAAAATATCATTTAAAAAAAAAAAAAATATTAAAGATGGAACTGTTTAATTCTTTGTTTTCCCCCTAAAGTATCAGACGTTTTGCAATTCTATGTTCAGAATATACAGTAGACCTGACCAAACATCATTCTAAAGCTGTTGCACTGTGACGTCATCCCTCCTACAGCTCCCTTAACAGCTTGTTCAGGCTCCTCCAGTAGCTCCAAAAGGCCAACCGTCATCCGTCTGACCCCCCAATCCTCCACAGCGGAGCTCTGATTAAAGACAACAGGAGAATTTAGTGAAGACAAAGATTAATAAACTTTACAGAATATCTAGTTGTAATAAATATAAAAGATATTAGTAAACCCACACCACAGAGTGTGTAAAATACTGTTTTGGGGAATTCTGGAATGTAAATAAACTGGGA
>NC_071104.1:14935000-14937500 GCF_024256425.1 Clarias gariepinus
ATTTGACCAATTAAAATGATTTATTTTCAATTTATTTTCTTATTTAAAAAAAAAAAAAAAACCTATATGAGGAATAAAACTGAAAAGCTTACAGGATCAGGTGGTCACCCATCCAAGCACTACCCAGGGTCAAGCCTGCTTAGCTTTCTAACTCAGGCTTGATCTGGCACTCTCATACCAGTACAACTAGAAGTGGAAACTGGGTTGAAGGAAGGCCTATTTGACCAATTAAAATGATTTATTTTTAATTTATTTTCTTATTTAAAAAAAAAAAAAAAAAAAAAAAAACTTTATGATGATTAAAACTGAAAAGCTTACAGAATCAGGTGGTCTCCCATCCAAGCACTACCCAGGGTCAAGCCTGCTTAGCTTTCTAAATCAGGCTTGATCTGGCACTCTCATACCAGTACTACTAGAAGTGGAAACTGGGTTGAAGGAAGGCCTATTTGACCAATTAAAATGATTTATTTTTAATTTATTTTCTTATTTAAAAAAAAAAAAAGAAAAAAAAAAAACCTATATGAGGAATAAAACTGAAAAGCTTACAGGATCAGGTGGTCTCCCATCCAAGCACTACCCAGGGTCAAGCCTGCTTAGCTTTCTAAATCAGGCGTGATCTGGCACTCTCGTACCTGTACAACTAGAAGTGGAAACTGGGTTGAAGGAAGGCCTATTTGACCAATAAAAATGATTTATTTTCAATTTATTTTCTTTTTTTTTTTTTTTTTTAAAAAAAAAAAAAAAAAAAAAAAAAAAAACTATATGAGGAATAAAACTGAAAAGATTACAGGATCAGGTGGTCACCCATCCAAGCACTACCCAGGGTCAAGCCTGCTTAGCTTTCTAACTCAGGCTTGATCTGGCACTCTCATACCAGTACAACTAGAAGTGGAAACTGGGTTGAAGGAAGGCCTATTTGACCAAATAAAATGATTTATTTTTAATTTATTTTCTTATTTAAAAAAAAAAAAAAAAAAAAAAAAAAAAAAAAACCTATATGAGGAATAAAACTGAAAAGCTTACAGAATCAGGTGGTCTCCCATCCAAGCACTACCCAGGGTCAAGCCTGCTTAGCTTTCTAAATCAGGCTTGATCTGGCACTCTCATACCAGTACTACTAGAAGTGGAAACTGGGTTGAAGGAAGGCCTATTTGACCAATTAAAATGATTTATTTTTAATTTATTTTCTTATTTAAAAAAAAAAAAAAGAAAAAAAAAAAAACCTATATGAGGAATAAAACTGAAAAGCTTACAGGATCAGGTGGTCACCCATCCAAGCACTACCCAGGGTCAAGCCTGCTTAGCTTTCTAACTCAGGCTTGATCTGGCACTCTCATACCAGTACAACTAGAAGTGGAAACTGGGTTGAAGGAAGGCCTATTTGACCAAATAAAATGATTTATTTTTAATTTATTTTCTTATTTAATAAAAAAAAAAAAAAAAAAAAAAAAAAAAACCTATATGAGGAATAAAACTGAAAAGCTTACAGGATCAGGTGGTCTCCCATCCAAGCACTACCCAGGGTCAAGCCTGCTTAGCTTTCTAACTCAGGCTTGATCTGGCACTCTCATACCAGTACAACTAGAAGTGGAAACTGGGTTGAAGGAAGGCCTATTTGACCAATTAAAATGATTTATTTTTAATTTATTTTCTTATTTAAAAAAAAAAAAAAAAAAAAAAAAACCTATATGAGGAATAAAACTGAAAAGCTTACAGGATCAGGTGGTCTCCCATCCAAGCACTACCCAGGGTCAAGCCTGCTTAGCTTTCTAAATCAGGCTTGATCTGGCACTCTCGTACCTGTACAACTAGGAGTGGAAACTGGGTTGAAGGAAGGCCTATTTGACCAATTAAAATGATTTATTTTCAATTTATTTTCTTTTTTTTTTTTTTTTTTAAAAAAAAAAAAAAAAAAAAAAAAAAAAACTATATGAGGAATAAAACTGAAAAGCTTACAGGATCAGGTGGTCACCCATCCAAGCACTACCCAGGGTCAAGCCTGCTTAGCTTTCTAACTCAGGCTTGATCTGGCACTCTCATACCAGTACAACTAGAAGTGGAAACTGGGTTGAAGGAAGGCCTATTTGACCAATTAAAATAATTTATTTTTAATTTATTTTCTTTTTTTTTTTTTTTTTTTTTTTAAAAAAAAACAAACAAACAAAAAAAAAAACTATATGAGGAATAAAACTGAAAAGCTCACAGGATCAGGTGGTCTCCCATCCAAGCACTACCCAGGGTCAAGCCTGCTTAGCTTTCTAAATCAGGCTTGATCTGGCACTCTCATACCAGTACTACTAGAAGTGGAAACTGGGTTGAAGGAAGGCCTATTTGACCAATTAAAATGATTTATTTTTAATTTATTTTCTTATTTAAAAAAAAAAAAAAAGAAAAAAAAAAAACCTATATGAGGAATAAAACTGAAAAGCTTACAGGATCAGGTGGTCTCCCATCCAAGCACTACCCAGGGTCAAGCCTGCTTAGCTTCCTAAATCAGGCT
>NC_071104.1:14942500-14945000 GCF_024256425.1 Clarias gariepinus
AAAAAAAAAACCTATATGAGGAATAAAACTGAAAAGCTTACAGGATCAGGTGGTCTCCCATCCAAGCACTACCCAGGGTCAAGCCTGCTTAGCTTTCTAAATCAGGCTTGATCTGGCACTCTCGTACCTGTACAACTAGGAGTGGAAACTGGGTTGAAGGAAGGCCTATTTGACCAATTAAAATGATTTATTTTCAATTTATTTTCTTTTTTTTTTTTTTTTTTAAAAAAAAAAAAAAAAAAAAAAAAAAAAAAAAACTATATGAGGAATAAAACTGAAAAGCTTACAGGATCAGGTGGTCACCCATCCAAGCACTACCCAGGGTCAAGCCTGCTTAGCTTTCTAACTCAGGCTTGATCTGGCACTCTCATACCAGTACAACTAGAAGTGGAAACTGGGTTGAAGGAAGGCCTATTTGACCAATTAAAATAATTTATTTTTAATTTATTTTCTTTTTTTTTTTTTTTTTTTTTAAAAAAAAAACAAACAAAAAAAAAAAAAAACTATATGAGGAATAAAACTGAAAAGCTCACAGGATCAGGTGGTCTCCCATCCAAGCACTACCCAGGGTCAAGCCTGCTTAGCTTTCTAAATCAGGCTTGATCTGGCACTCTCATACCAGTACTACTAGAAGTGGAAACTGGGTTGAAGGAAGGCCTATTTGACCAATTAAAATGATTTATTTTTAATTTATTTTCTTATTTAAAAAAAAAAAAAAAGAAAAAAAAAAAACCTATATGAGGAATAAAACTGAAAAGCTTACAGGATCAGGTGGTCTCCCATCCAAGCACTACCCAGGGTCAAGCCTGCTTAGCTTCCTAAATCAGGCTTGATCTGGCACTCTCATACCAGTACAACTAGAAGTGGAAACTGGGTTGAAGGAAGGCCTATTTGACCAATTAAAATGATTTATTTTCAATTTATTTTCTTATTAAAAAAAAAAAAAAAAACCTTTATGAGGAATAAAACTGAAAAGCTCACAGGATCAGGTGGTCTCCCATCCAAGCACTAACCAGGGTCAAGCCTGCTTAGCTTTCTAAATCAGGCTTGATCTGGCACTCTCATACCAGTACAACTAGAAGTGGAAACTGGGTTGAATGAAGGCCTATTTGACCAATTAAAATGATTTATTTTTAATTTATTTTCCATTTTTAAAAAAAAAAAAAAAAAAAAAAAAAACTATATGAGGAATAAAACTGAAAAGCTTAGAGGATCAGGTGGTCTCCCATCCAAGCACTACCCAGGGTCGAGCCTGCTTAGCTTTCTAAATCAGGCTTGATCTGGCACTCTCATACCAGTACAACTAGAAGTGGAAACTGGGTTGAAGGAAGGCCTATTTGACAATTAAAATGATTTATTTTCAATTTATTTTCTTATTTTTGAAAAAAAAAAAAAAAAAAACCTATATGAGGAATAAAACTGAAAAGCTTACAGGATCAGGTGGTTTTTCCATCCAAGCACTACCCAGGGTCAAGCCTGCTTAGCTTTCTAACTCAGGCTTGATCTGGCACTCTCATACCAGTACAACTAGAAGCACAAACTGGGTTGAAGGAAGGCCTATTTGACCAATTAAAATGATTTATTTTTAATTTATTTTCTTATTTAAAAAAAAAAAAAAAAAAAAAAAAAAAACCTATATGAGGAATAAAACTGAAAAGCTTACAGGATCAGGTGGTCTCCCATCCAAGCACTACCCAGGGTCAAGCCTGCTTAGCTTTCTAAATCAGGCTTGATCTGGCACTCTCATACCAGTACAACTAGGAGTGGAAACTGGGTTGAAGGAAGGCCTATTTGACAATTAAAATGATTTATTTTCAATTTATTTTCTTAGTTTAAAAAAAAAAAAAAAAAAAAAAAAAAAAAACCTATATGAGGAATAAAACTGAAAAGCTCACAGGATCAGGTGGTCTCCCATCCAAGCACTACCCAGGGTCAAGCCTGCTTAGCTTTCTAAATCAGGCTTGATCTGGCACTCTCATACCAGTACAACTAGAAGGGGAAACTGGGTTGAAGGAAGGCCTATTTGACCAATTAAAATGATTTATTTTTAATTTATTTTCTTATTTAAAAAAAAAAAAAAAAAAAAAAAAAAAAAACCTATATGAGGAATAAAACTGAAAAGCTCTCAGGATCAGGTGGTCTCCCATCCAAGCACTACCCAGGGTCAAGCCTGCTTAGCTTTCTGAATCAGCCTTGATCTGGCACTCTCATACCAGTACAACTAGAAATGGAAACTGGGTTGGAGGAAGGCCTATTTGACCAATTAAAATAATTTACTTTTTAATTTATTTTCTTATTTAAAAAAAAAAAAAAAACTATATGAGGAATAAAACTGAAAAGCTCACAGGATCAGGTGGTCTCCCATCCAAGCACTACCCAGGGTCAAGCCTGCTTAGCTTTCTAAATCAGGCTTGATCTGGCACTCTCATACCAGTACTACTAGAAGTGGAAACTGGGTTGAAGGAAGGCCTATTTGACCAATTAAAATGATTTATTTTTA
>NC_071104.1:14950000-14952500 GCF_024256425.1 Clarias gariepinus
TGAAGGAAGGCCTATTTGACCAATTAAAATGATTTATTTTTAATTTATTTTCTTATTTAAAAAAAAAAAAAAAGAAAAAAAAAAAACCTATATGAGGAATAAAACTGAAAAGCTTACAGGATCAGGTGGTCTCCCATCCAAGCACTACCCAGGGTCAAGCCTGCTTAGCTCTCTAACTCAGGCTTGATCTGGCACTCTCATACCAGTACAACTAGAAGTGGAAACTGGGTTGAAGGAAGGCCTATTTGACCAATTAAAAAGATTTATTTTTAATTTATTTTCTTATTTTAAAAAAAAAAAAAAAAAAAAAAAAAAACCTATATGAGGAATAAAACTGAAAGGCTCTCAGGATCAGGTGGTCTCCCATCCAAGCACTACCCAGGGTCAAGCCTGCTTAGCTTTCTAAATCAGGCTTGATCTGGCACTCTCATACCAGTACAACTAGGAATGGAAACTGGGTTGAAGGAAGGCCTATTTGACAATTAAAATGATTTATTTTCAATTTATTTTCTTATTTTTGAAAAAAAAAAAAAAAAAACCTATATGAGGAATAAAACTGAAAAGCTTACAGGATCAGGTGGTTTTTCCATCCAAGCACTACCCAGGGTCAAGCCTGCTTAGCTTTCTAAATCAGGCTTGATCTGGCACTCTCATACCAGTACAACTAGGAGTGGAAACTGGGTTGAAGGAAGGCCTATTTGACAATTAAAATGATTTATTTTCAATTTATTTTCTTATTTTTGAAAAAAAAAAAAAAAAACCTATATGAGGAATAAAACTGAAAAGCTTACAGGATCAGGTGGTCTCCCATCCAAGCACTACCCAGGGTCAAGCCTGCTTAGCTTTCTAAATCAGGCTTGATCTGGCACTCTCATACCAGTACAACTAGAAGGGGAAACTGGGTTGAAGGAAGAACTATTTGACAAATTAAAATGATTTATTTTTAATTTATTTTCTTATTTAAAAAAAAAAAAAAAAAAAAAAAAAAAAACCTATATGAGGAATAAAACTGAAAAGCTCTCAGGATCAGGTGGTCTCCCATCCAAGCACTACCCAGGGTCAAGCCTGCTTAGCTTTCTGAATCAGCCTTGATCTGGCACTCTCATACCAGTACAACTAGAAGTGGAAAGTGGGTTGGAGGAAGGCCTATTTGACCAATTAAAATAATTTACTTTTTAATTTATTTTCTTATTTAAAAAAAAAAAAAAAACTATATGAGGAATAAAACTGAAAAGCTCACAGGATCAGGTGGTCTCCCATCCAAGCACTACCCAGGGTCAAGCCTGCTTAGCTTTCTAAATCAGGCTTGATCTGGCACTCTCATACCAGTACAACTAGGAGTGGAAACTGGATTGAAGGAAGGCCTATTTGACCAATTAAAATGATTTATTTTCAATTTATTTTCTTATTTTTTTAAAAAAAAAAAAAAAAAACTATATGAGGAATAAAACTGAAAAGCTTACAGAATCAGGTGGTCTCCCATCCAAGCACTACCAAGGGTCAAGCCTGCTTAGCTTTCTAAATCAGCCTTGATCTGGCACTCTCATACCAGTACAACTAGAAGTGGAAACTGGGTTGAAGGAAGGCCTATTTGACCAATTAAAATGATTTATTTTTTATTTATTTTCTTATTTAAAAAAAAAAAAAAAGAAAAAAAAAAAACCTATATGAGGAATAAAACTGAAAAGCTTACAGGATCAGGTGGTCTCCCATCCAAGCACTACCCAGGGTCAAGCCTGCTTAGCTCTCTAACTCAGGCTTGATCTGGCACTCTCATACCAGTACAACTAGAAGTGGAAACTAGGTTGAAGGAAGGCCTATTTGACCAATTAAAATGATTTATTTTTAATTTATTTTCTTATTTAAAAAAAAAAAAAAAAAAAAAAAAAAAAAACCTATATGAGGAATAAAACTGAAAGGCTCTCAGGATCAGGTGGTCTCCCATCCAAGCACTACCCAGGGTCAAGCCTGCTTAGCTTTCTAAATCAGGCTTGATCTGGCACTCTCATACCAGTACAACTAGGAATGGAAACTGGGTTGAAGGAAGGCCTATTTGACAATTAAAATGATTTATTTTCAATTTATTTTCTTATTTTTGAAAAAAAAAAAAAAAAAACCTATATGAGGAATAAAACTGAAAAGCTTACAGGATCAGGTGGTTTTTCCATCCAAGCACTACCCAGGGTCAAGCCTGCTTAGCTTTCTAACTCAGGCTTGATCTGGCACTCTCATACCAGTACAACTAGAAGCGCAAAATGGGTTGAAGGAAGGCCTATTTGACCAATTAAAATGATTTATTTTTAATTTATTTTCTTATTTAAAAAAAAAAAAAAACAAACAAAAAAAAACCTATATGAGGAATAAAACTGAAAAGCTTACAGGATCAGGTGGTCTCCCATCCAAGCATTAACCAGGGTCAAGCCTGCTTAGCTTTCTAAATCAGGCTTGATCTGGCACTCTCATACCAGTACAACTAGAAGCGGAAACTGGGTTGAAGGAA
>NC_071104.1:14960000-14965000 GCF_024256425.1 Clarias gariepinus
CTGCTTAGCTTTCTAAATCAGGCTTGATCTGGCACTCTCATACCAGTACAACTAGGAGTGGAAACTGGGTTGAAGGAAGGCCTATTTGACAATTAAAATGATTTATTTTCAATTTATTTTCTTAGTTTAAAAAAAAAAAAAAAAAAAAAAAAAAAAAAAAAAAAAACCTATATGAGGATTAAAACTGAAAAGCTTACAGAATCAGGTGGTCTCCCATCCAAGCACTACCAAGGGTCAAGCCTGCTTAGCTTTCTAAATCAGCCTTGATCTGGCACTCTCATACCAGTACAACTAGAAGTGGAAACTGGGTTGAAGGAAGGCCTATTTGACCAATTAAAATGATTTATTTTTAATTTATTTTCTTATTAAAAAAAAAAAAAAAACCTTTATGAGGAATAAAACTGAAAAGCTCACAGGATCAGGTGGTCTCCCATCCAAGCACTAACCAGGGTCAAGCCTGCTTAGCTCTCTAACTCAGGCTTGATCTGGCACTCTCATACCAGTACAACTAGAAGTGGAAACTGGGTTGAAGGAAGGCCTATTTGACCAATTAAAATGATTTATTTTTAATTTATTTTCTTATTTAAAAAAAAAAAAAAAAAAAAAAAAAAAACCTATATGAGGAATAAAACTGAAAAGCTCTCAGGATCAGGTGGTCTCCCATCCAAGCACTACCCAGGGTCAAGCCTGCTTAGCTTTCTAAATCAGGCTTGATCTGGCACTCTCATACCAGTACAACTAGAAGTGGAAACTGGGTTGGAGGAAGGCCTATTTGACCAATTAAAATAATTTACTTTTTAATTTATTTTCTTATTTAAAAAAAAAAAAAAAACTATATGAGGAATAAAACTGAAAAGCTCACAGGATCAGGTGGTCTCCCATCCAAGCACTACCCAGGGTCAAGCCTGCTTAGCTTTCTAAATCAGGCTTGATCTGGCACTCTCATACCAGTACAACTAGGAGTGGAAACTGGGTTGAAGGAAGGCCTATTTGACAATTAAAATGATTTATTTTCAATTTATTTTCTTAGTTTAAAAAAAAAAAAAAAAAAAAAAAAAAAAAAAAAAAAAACCTATATGAGGATTAAAACTGAAAAGCTTACAGAATCAGGTGGTCTCCCATCCAAGCACTACCAAGGGTCAAGCCTGCTTAGCTTTCTAAATCAGCCTTGATCTGGCACTCTCATACCAGTACAACTAGAAGTGGAAACTGGGTTGAAGGAAGGCCTATTTGACCAATTAAAATGATTTATTTTTAATTTATTTTCTTATTAAAAAAAAAAAAAAACCTTTATGAGGAATAAAACTGAAAAGCTCACAGGATCAGGTGGTCTCCCATCCAAGCACTAACCAGGGTCAAGCCTGCTTAGCTCTCTAACTCAGGCTTGATCTGGCACTCTCATACCAGTACAACTAGAAGTGGAAACTGGGTTGAAGGAAGGCCTATTTGACCAATTAAAATGATTTATTTTTAATTTATTTTCTTATTTAAAAAAAAAAAAAAAAAAAAAAAAAAAACCTATATGAGGAATAAAACTGAAAAGCTCTCAGGATCAGGTGGTCTCCCATCCAAGCACTACCCAGGGTCAAGCCTGCTTAGCTTTCTAAATCAGGCTTGATCTGGCACTCTCATACCAGTACAACTAGGAATGGAAACTGGGTTGAAGGAAGGCCTATTTGACAATTAAAATGATTTATTTTCAATTTATTTTCTTATTTTTGAAAAAAAAAAAAAAAAAACCTATATGAGGAATAAAACTGAAAAGCTTAAAGGATCAGGTGGTTTTTCCATCCAAGCACTACCCAGGGTCAAGCCTGCTTAGCTTTCTAACTCAGGCTTGATCTGGCACTCTCATACCAGTACAACTAGAAGCACAAACTGGGTTGAAGGAAGGCCTATTTGACCAATTAAAATGATTTATTTTTAATTTATTTTCTTATTTAAAAAAAAAAAAAAAAAAAAAAAAAAACCTATATGAGGAATAAAACTGAAAAGCTTACAGGATCAGGTGGTCTCCCATCCAAGCACTACCCAGGGTCAAGCCTGCTTAGCTTTCTAAATCAGGCTTGATCTGGCACTCTCATACCAGTACAACTAGGAGTGGAAACTGGGTTGAAGGAAGGCCTATTTGACAATTAAAATGATTTATTTTCAATTTATTTTCTTAGTTTAAAAAAAAAAAAAAAAAAAAAAAAAAAAAAAAAAACCTATATGAGGAATAAAACTGAAAAGCTCACAGGATCAGGTGGTCTCCCATCCAAGCACTACCCAGGGTCAAGCCTGCTTAGCTTTCTAAATCAGGCTTGATCTGGCACTCTCATACCAGTACAACTAGAAGGGGAAACTGGGTTGAAGGAAGGCCTATTTGACCAATTAAAATGATTTATTTTTAATTTATTTTCTTATTTTAAAAAAAAAAAAAAAAAAAAAAAAAAAAACCTATATGAGGAATAAAACTGAAAAGCTCACAGGATCAGGTGGTCTCCCATCCAAGCACTACCCAGGGTCAAGCCTGCTTAGCTTTCTAAATCAGGCTTGATCTGGCACTCTCATACCAGTACAACTAGGAGTGGAAACTGGGTTGAAGGAAGGCCTATTTGACAATTAAAATGATTTATTTTCAATTTATTTTCTTAGTTTTTTTTTTTTTTTTTTTTAAAAAAAAAAAAAAAAAAAAAAAAAAACCTATATGAGGATTAAAACTGAAAAGCTTACAGAATCAGGTGGTCTCCCATCCAAGCACTACCCAGGGTCAAGCCTGCTTAGCTTTCTAAATCAGCCTTGATCTGGCACTCTCATACCAGTACAACTAGAAGGGGAAACTGGGTTGAAGGAAGGCCTATTTGACCAATTAAAATGATTTATTTTTAATTTATTTTCCTATTTTTAAAAAAAAAAAAAAAAAAAAAAAAAAAAACCTATATGAGGAATAAAACTGAAAAGCTCTCAGGATCAGGTGGTCTCCCATCCAAGCACTACCCAGGGTCAAGCCTGCTTAGATTTCTGAATCAGCCTTGATCTGGCACTCTCATACCAGTACAACTAGAAGTGGAAACTGGGTTGGAGGAAGGCCTATTTGACCAATTAAAATAATTTACTTTTTAATTTATTTTCTTATTTAAAAAAAAAAAAAAAAAAAAAAAAGAAAAAAACCTATATGAGGAATAAAACTGAAAAGCTTACAGAATCAGGTGGTCTCCCATCCAAGCACTACCAAGGGTCAAGCCTGCTTAGCTTTCTAAATCAGCCTTGATCTGGCACTCTCATACCAGTACAACTAGAAGTGGAAACTGGGTTGAAGGAAGGCCTATTTGACCAATTAAAATGATTTATTTTTAATTTATTTTCTTATTAAAAAAAAAAAAAAAAACCTTTATGAGGAATAAAACTGAAAAGCTCACAGGATCAGGTGGTCTCCCATCCAAGCACTAACCAGGGTCAAGCCTGCTTAGCTCTCTAACTCAGGCTTGATCTGGCACTCTCATACCAGTACAACTAGAAGTGGAAACTGGGTTGAAGGAAGGCCTATTTGACCAATTAAAATGATTTATTTTTAATTTATTTTCTTATTTAAAAAAAAAAAAAAAAAAAAAAAAAAAAAAAACCTATATGAGGAATAAAACTGAAAAGCTCTCAGGATCAGGTGGTCTCCCATCCAAGCACTACCCAGGGTCAAGCCTGCTTAGCTTTCTAAATCAGGCTTGATCTGGCACTCTCATACCAGTACAACTAGGAATGGAAACTGGGTTGAAGGAAGGCCTATTTGACAATTAAAATGATTTATTTTCAATTTATTTTCTTATTTTTGAAAAAAAAAAAAAAAAAACCTATATGAGGAATAAAACTGAAAAGCTTAAAGGATCAGGTGGTTTTTCCATCCAAGCACTACCCAGGGTCAAGCCTGCTTAGCTTTCTAACTCAGGCTTGATCTGGCACTCTCATACCAGTACAACTAGAAGCACAAACTGGGTTGAAGGAAGGCCTATTTGACCAATTAAAATGATTTATTTTTAATTTATTTTCTTATTTAAAAAAAAAAAAAAAAAAAAAAAAAAACCTATATGAGGAATAAAACTGAAAAGCTTACAGGATCAGGTGGTCTCCCATCCAAGCACTACCCAGGGTCAAGCCTGCTTAGCTTTCTAAATCAGGCTTGATCTGGCACTCTCATACCAGTACAACTAGGAGTGGAAACTGGGTTGAAGGAAGGCCTATTTGACAATTAAAATGATTTATTTTCAATTTATTTTCTTAGTTTAAAAAAAAAAAAAAAAAAAAAAAAACAAACCTATATGAGGAATAAAACTGAAAAGCTCACAGGATCAGGTGGTCTCCCATCCAAGCACTACCCAGGGTCAAGCCTGCTTAGCTTTCTAAATCAGGCTTGATCTGGCACTCTCATACCAGTACAACTAGAAGGGGGAAACTGGGTTGAAGGAAGGCCTATTTGACCAATTAAAATGATTTATTTTTAATTTATTTTCTTATTTTTAAAAAAAAAAAAAAAAAAAAAAAAAAAAAAACCTATATGAGGAATAAAACTGAAAACCTCTCAGGATCAGGTGGTCTCCCATCCAAGCACTACCCAGGGTCAAGCCTGCTTAGCTTTCTGAATCAGCCTTGATCTGGCACTCTCATACCAGTACAACTAGAAGTGGAAACTGGGTTGGAGGAAGGCCTATTTGACCAATTAAAATAATTTACTTTTTAATTTATTTTCTTATTTAAAAAAAAAAAAAAAACTATATGAGGAATAAAACTGAAAAGCTCACAGGATCAGGTGGTCTCCCACCCAAGCACTACCCAGGGTCAAGCCTGCTTAGGTTTCTAAATCAGCCTTGATCTGGCACTCTCATACCAGTACAACTAGAAGTGGAAACTGGGTTGAAGGAAGGCCTATTTGACCAATTAAAATGATTTATTTTTAATTTATTTTCTTTTTAAAAAAAAAAAAAAAAAAAAAAAAACCTATATGAGGAATAAAACTGAAAAGCTTACAG
>NC_071104.1:14980000-14990000 GCF_024256425.1 Clarias gariepinus
GTGTAGAGCTCTGCTGGGCTTCGTTTTTATCTGCTTTTTGGTATTTGCTATCTAGAGACGGTGTAAAACTCTGCGTGGCTTCGTTTTATCTGTTTTTTGTATTTTGCTATTTAAAGACTGTGTAAACTCTGTATGTGTATAGCTTGCGTAGCTAATGTTAAGACTTCTTCCTACGACTTGTATCCGGTTCTTTGACCTTGACTTTTGGTTAAATTGCTGAATATCTATTTATTTGGGTAGAGATGGTTGAACCTTTTAAAACTGCTAACTTGCGTATATGGGCTGAACGTTCTTCCCCGGTAGTAAGGGTGTGGCTGCCAGTTTTTTTTTGGGTGGGGGGGGGTTTCTTTTCACTGTGTTTATTGTTAGGGAGTTAGGGAAGTATTCTGTTTTTTGGTTTATTTTGCTTTCAGGAAGTTAGCTGTTTAAAACCAGTACTTTCTGTTTATTATTTTGGCCTTGGTCCACCCTGAAGCTAAATCCGGTATTTCTTTTGTTCTATACCTTGTTGTATGTATCTGTATTTTCCTCAATATAACTTTGAAACGATTTTCGCTTCCGTTGACTCCTTGCTAGCTGGTTTTCTCTCTACATCTCTCTACATATCCATATATTTCTACCGTTTCCTTGTATCTCTTTTCCCTTATCCTCATTGCTGTATGACTCAACCCTAGACTGGGTCGTAACAGAATTGGGGGCTCGTCCGGGATATCGATTAATTGATTATTCATTAATCGGTCATATTAATCATGGCGTTCGATCTTACTTCATTTACGCTCTGTCCGACTTTGGAATCGTTCGATAGGTGTAGGAAGGATGATTTACTGTTAGTAGCCGATTTTTTCGATATTTCAGTTCCAAGACTAGCCACTAAGAAGGTGGTTAAGACAGCTTTGTATGAGGCACTATTGGCGCTGCAGGTTTTGCCTGAGCGAGAGGGGCATCCGAGTGTATCCAGGCAGCCACTTCCGGCTTCGGGAACGGCTGCTGCCGTTGAGGAGTTCGAAGAGTGGTTGGAAGATACGGAGGTTCCTGAACGGCCGCGGGCCGGGGTGGAAAACCTCGGGATGCAGATGGCTTTGAAGGAGTTAGAGCTGGAAATCAAGCGACAAGAATATAAGACGCAGCTACTGCGCATTCGGGAGAAGGAGATGGACGCTGAGAGACAGACGCGGGGCGCGGCTGCTCAGAGTAACCGGCCCGTACCACGCCCGCGGAAGTTCTGTTCTTCTCTAGCTGGTTCATCTGCTCCCATGGAGGCTGGGGCCTCCTGCATGCTGGCGTCACCCTCTGCTCCAATTCAGCCCTCTCCGGTAAGTCAGCCTGCCTTCGATGTTAGTAGACATATTGGTTTAGTGCCTGTGTTTAGAGAAAATGAGGTTGATGCATACTTTTCTGTATTTGAAAGAATCGCTACTACATTAAATTGGCCGAAAAATTTATGGACTCTGTTATTGCAATGTAAATTGTCAGGCAAAGCCCAAGAAGTGTGCTCTGCGCTGTCATTAGAACAGAGTTTAGATTATGAGGCAGTTAAGGCCGCTGTTCTTCGGGTATACGAGCGTGTGCCCGAAGCTTATAGACAGAGTTTTCGGAATTCAGTTAAATCAGCTAGCCAAACTTATGTCGAATTCGCTCGTGGGAAGTCCCTGCTTTTTGATAAGTGGTGCTTAGCATGTGGTGTTGAAAACTTTGAGCAACTTAAGGAGTTAATCCTGCTGGAAGAGTTTAAATCTTGTCTCCCTGAACCGTTGATCGTATATTTAAACGAACAAAAGATCGAAGTTGTATCAAAAGCCGCAATTGTAGCGGATGAATTTGTGCTAACTCATAAAACCGTGTTTAATGCGTCCTCGGCACGTAAGGATGTATCCTTACGCTTGTTGAAGGCTAATCCGCCGCCTCTGACTCGCTCATCCACTGATTCTTCTCCTGAAACGCGTGAGTGTTTTTATTGCCACGAAAAGGGACATCTAATTGCCATGTGCCCTGTTTTAAAACGGAAAAGTGTAAGATCGCAACCGGCCGTTAAAAAGGTAAATGCTGCTGAAATTTTACCCGATATGTTGGGACCCCAGTCTACGGTTGAACCGGTATTTGAATCTTTCACTTCATCGGGTTATGTATCGTTGGGTGCCAGTGAAGTGAAGCATCCTATTAAAATTTTGAGGGACACTGGGTCTGCTCAGTCTGTTATTCTGGAAAGTGTGCTTCCCCTTTCCGCAGATTCTTACGCCGGCAGTGATGTTCTAATTCAGGGTATTGATTTGACTGTGATTCGTGCACCCTTACATTATGTATTCTTAGAGGCGGACCATTTCTCCGGCCTGGTAAAGGTGGCCGTGCGTCCAACGTTACCCGTTAGTGGTATCACTTTCATTTTGGGAAACGATATCGCCGGTGACAAAGTTTTTCCTTTACCGGAAGTTGTGTCTGTTCCAGATAATCATCACCCCGATGTCGTCACTTTGTACCCTTCTATGTTTCCTACTTGTGTGCTAACGCGTGCCCAACAAAAAAGATTGGGTAGTGTTGTAGATTTGTCGGAAACGTTTCTGTGTCGTGAGGAACCTTTGAATCACGAAATTCTTCAAAGTGATTCTAGTGTGTCCCCTGCCTATGAAGATAAAAATAAGGCTATCAGCCATTCTGAGCTCGATGTCGAATTGACCATATCACGCACCCAGTTAATTGCAGCTCAAAAGGAAGATTCTTCCTTAGCACACTGTTTTGATTCTGTAGTAGAGAAGTTTGAGTTGGTGAATCATTCAACTGCTTATTTTGTGGAAAGTGGCGTTTTAATGAGGAAATGGTCTCCTCCAAATTCTGATGAAAGCTGGTTGGAGGTATTTCAGGTGGTAGTACCGCACACTTTGAGAAACCAAGTGTTGAAATTAGCTCATGACCACCCCTGTTCTGGACATTTGGGTATTCGGAAAACGTACTTGCGTGCGTTAAAGTATTTTGTGTGGCCGGGAATGAAAAGTGATATAGCACATTATTGCCGTACTTGTCATACCTGCCAGATGGTGGGGAAACCTAACCAAGTTATTCCGCCTGCTCCCCTCAATCCTATTTCCATTAACGCTGAGCCATTTGAGCGTCTTATTATTGATTGTGTGGGTCCTCTGCCTAAGACTCGTGCGGGAAATTGCTACTTGCTCACTCTCATGTGTGCTGCTACTCGTTTTCCCGAAGCCATTCCCATGCGCACACTTCAGTCGAAAACCGTCATTAAGCATCTTGTTAAGTTTTGCACTACCTTTGGCTTGCCTAAACATATACAAACCGATCGTGGCACTAATTTTACGTCAAAATTGTTCTCTCAGGTGGTTAGGGAGTTAAAAATAACTCATCAGGTTTCCAGTGCTTATCACCCCGAGTCACAGGGTGCTCTTGAACGTTTTCATCAGACCCTCAAGAGCATGCTTCGCTCCTATTGCCTAGAAACTGGGAGGGACTGGGATGAAGGGGTTCCCCTGTTATTGTTCGCAATTCGGGATGCGGTGCAGGAGTCCCTTGGGTTCAGCCCTTCTGAACTTGTGTTTGGCCACACACTACGAGGGCCGCTAAAGGTCCTGCAGGAACAATGGTTGTCCACACCAGCTTCCTCTGAGAAGTCGATTTTAGCTTATGTTCGTACTCTCCGTAAACGTTTAAAATTGGCTCGGGATATGGCTCATAAGGCTTTGCAGTCTACACAAGGGGACATGAAGGAGCGGTATGACCGTAAGGCCGTTCCCCGTTCATTTGGTATCGGAGATAAAGTTCTAGCGTTGTTACCAGTGCCAGGATCCTCACTTAACGCTAGATTTGTTGGTCCGTATGAAATTAAGCAGAAGCTTAGCCCTACCGATTATGTTATTAAGACTCCTGATCGTAAGCACAAAACTCGGGTCTGCCATGTGAATTTGTTGAAAAGGTATTGTGTTCGCACGCCACCCTCCGAGCTCCAGCCTGTTTTGTCAACAGCCTCAGAAGTGGTTTCACCTGTTGAAGCGGCTGTGCCGCTTTCCGTATACTCTCCAGAGGTGGATGGTTTGTATCTTGGCCGAAATTGTGTTTCGTCTGTTCACCTGCTCAACTCAGAGGTATTACAACGTTTGCCAGAGAAGTTAGGAAGTTTGCCACCCTCCTTTCAGGAAGACATCCAAACACTTCTTTACAAATTCCCTCGCTTGTTTTCAGATGTCCCGTCTCGCACTACTGTACTCGAGCATGATATTGATGTAGGTGACCATTCCCCTATTAGGCAACATCCCTATCGAACTAATCCTGTTAAACGTGAAATTATGAAGCAAGAAACAGAGTATTTAGTTAATCATGGATTAGCCGTTCCTAGTGTCAGTCCTTGGTGTTCGCCGTGCATATTGGTGCCTAAGGCTGATTCCTCGTTTCGCTTTTGTACTGATTACAGGAAGGTTAATGCTGTGACTCGGCCTGATCCGTTTCCGATGCCTAGACTAGAAGACTGTGTTGATTGTGTGGGTACAGCAAGATTCACAACGAAATTGGATCTTCTAAAGGGGTACTGGCAGGTACCTCTTACGCCTAGAGCATCCCAGATTTCCGCCTTCGCCACTCCTGACACCTTCCTCCAGTATACAGTCATGGCTTTTGGCCTTCGTAATGCTCCAGCCACCTTCCAAAGGCTCATGAACGGTATACTTGGGGACGTTCCGAATTGTGCAGCCTACCTTGATGATGTGGTAGTATATTCGGATACATGGGAGCGACACTTAGAATTACTCGAACTAGTTTTTACCCGACTTTCTGATGCTTCGCTTGTTTTAAATCTGGATAAATGTGAATTTGGAAAAGGGGTGGTTTCATATTTAGGGAAACTGGTTGGACAAGGGGTAGTGAAACCCCTCGATGCGAAAATACAAGCTATTAATGCTTTTCCTGTGCCCAAGACGAGGCGATGCCTCAGACGTTTCCTAGGGATGGCTGGTTACTACCGATGTTTTTGTAAGAACTTCTCGGATGTTGTGTTAAGTCTCACGAATTTGTTAAGCCCTAAGGTTCCCTTTAAGTGGTCTCCTGAGTGTCAGGCCTCCTTTGATGCGGTTAAGCTGTTGTTAACCAGCTCTCCCGTTCTCTCTGCCCCTAATTTAAGTCAGCCTTTCAAGTTGGAAGTAGACGCCAGTGGGACCGCTGTCGGGGCTGTGCTCATACAGGAAGACAGCCATGGGCTAGATCATCCTGTGTGTTACTTTTCCAAGAAGTTCGCCAAACACCAACTTCATTATAGTACCATTGAGAAAGAGGCATTAGCTTTATTAATGGCTTTACAACACTTCGAGGTATACCTGGGTAACAGTTCCATTCCTATTCAGGTTTACACAGACCATAACCCATTAGTATTTCTCCATCGGATGTGCAATACCAACCAGAGACTGATGCGTTGGTCCCTTATTGTTCAGGGGTTTAATCTGAATATCACCCATAAGAAAGGTACACTCAACTTAGTGGCTGACACATTGTCTCGGAGTTAATTAGGTGTTCATCATGTGTTTATTTATAGTTTAATGTGAACCAAGATGTGGTTCACACTTGTGTGGGGGGGGTGTTACGGCCCGCCGGGGCGCGTATATTTTTGTCTGTGTTTGTGTGTCTGTTTTGTGTGCACAGATGGATCCGTTCCGAACTCCAGTCCGGGATGCTTATGCTGCTCGTCATCAGCCAGGCGTGGCTATCTTCCTCCCCACCGTCCGGACGTCATCAATGAGGGACATTATTTAACTGTGTCGCAAACATGAAGAGGGAAGCTCCCCTTCGGTTTGTGTAGAGCTCTGCTGGGCTTCGTTTTTATCTGCTTTTTGGTATTTGCTATCTAGAGACGGTGTAAAACTCTGCGTGGCTTCGTTTTATCTGTTTTTTGTATTTTGCTATTTAAAGACTGTGTAAACTCTGTATGTGTATAGCTTGCGTAGCTAATGTTAAGACTTCTTCCTACGACTTGTATCCGGTTCTTTGACCTTGACTTTTGGTTAAATTGCTGAATATCTATTTATTTGGGTAGAGATGGTTGAACCTTTTAAAACTGCTAACTTGCGTATATGGGCTGAACGTTCTTCCCCGGTAGTAAGGGTGTGGCTGCCAGTTTTTTTTTGGGTGGGGGGGGGTTTCTTTTCACTGTGTTTATTGTTAGGGAGTTAGGGAAGTATTCTGTTTTTTGGTTTATTTTGCTTTCAGGAAGTTAGCTGTTTAAAACCAGTACTTTCTGTTTATTATTTTGGCCTTGGTCCACCCTGAAGCTAAATCCGGTATTTCTTTTGTTCTATACCTTGTTGTATGTATCTGTATTTTCCTCAATATAACTTTGAAACGATTTTCGCTTCCGTTGACTCCTTGCTAGCTGGTTTTCTCTCTACATCTCTCTACATATCCATATATTTCTACCGTTTCCTTGTATCTCTTTTCCCTTATCCTCATTGCTGTATGACTCAACCCTAGACTGGGTCGTAACAATATATATATATATATGAGGAATAAAACTGAAAAGCTTACAGGATCAGGTGGTCTCCCATCCAAGCACTACCCAGGGTCAAGCCTGCTTAGCTTTCTAACTCAGGCTTGATCTGGCACTCTCATACCAGTACAACTAGAAGTGGAAACTGGGTTGAAGGAAGGCCTATTTGACCAATTAAAATGATTTATTTTTAATTTATTGTCTTATTTAAAAAAAAAAAAAAAAAAAAAAAAAACCTATATGAGGAATAAAACTGAAAAGCTTACAGGATCAGGTGGTCTCCCATCCAAGCACTACCCAGGGTCAAGCCTGCTTAGCTTTCTAAATCATCCTTGATCTGGCACTCTCACACCAGTACAACTAGAAGTGGAAACTGGGTTGAAGGAAGGCCTATTTGACCAATTAAAATGATTTATTTTTTATTTATTTTCTTATTTACAAAAAAAAAAAAAAAAAAAAAAAAAACCTATATGAGAAATAAAACAGAAAAGCTTACAGGATCAGGTGGTCTCCCATCCAAGCACTACCCAGGGTCAAGCCTGCTTAGCTTTCTAAATCAGCCTTGATCTGGCACTCTCATACCAGTACAACTAGAAGTGGAAACTGGGTTGAAGGAAGGCCTATTTGACCAATTAAAATGATTTATTTTAAATTTATTTTCTTATTTTAAAAAAAAAAAAAAAAAAAACCTATATGAGGAATAAAACTGAAAAGCTTACAGGATCAGGTGGTCTCCCATCCAAGCACTACCCAGGGTCAAGCCTGCTTAGCTTTCTAAATCAGGCTTGATCTGGCACTCTCATACCAGTACAACTAGGAGTGGAAACTGGGTTGAAGGAAGGCCTATTTGACCAATTAAAATAATTTATTTTTAATTTATTTTATTATTATTTTTTTTATTTTTTTTATTTTTTTTTTTTTTATTTTTTTTTTTTAAAAAAAAAAAAAAAAAAAAAAAAAAAACTATATGAGGAATAAAACTGAAAAGCTCACAGGATCAGGTGGTCTCCCATCCAAGCACTACCCAGGGTCAAGCCTGCTTAGCTTTCTAAATCAGGCTTGATCTGGCACTCTCATACTAGTACAACTAGAAGGGGAAACTGGGTTGAAGGAAGGCCTATTTGACCAATTAAAATAATTTACTTTTTAATTTATTTTCTTATTTTTAAAAAAAAAAAAAAAAAACTATATGAGGAATAAAACTGAAAAGCTTACAGGATCAGGTGGTCTCCCATCCAAGCACTACCCAGGGTCAAGCCTGCTTAGGTTTCTAAATCAGCCTTGATCTGGCACTCTCATACCAGTACAACTAGAAGTGGAAACTGGGTTGAAGGAAGGCCTATTTGACCAATTAAAATGATTTATTTTTTATTTATTTTCTTATTTAAAAAAAAAAAAAAAAAAAAAAAAAAAAAATATATATATATATATATATATATATATATATATATATATATATATATATGAGGAATAAAACTGAAAAGCTTACAGGATCAGGTGGTCTCCCACCCAAGCACTACACAGGGTCAAGCCTGCTTAGCTTTCTAAATCAGGCTTGATCTGGCACTCTCATACCAGTACAACTAGAAGTGGAAACTGGGTTGAAGGAAGGCCTATTTGACCAATTAAAATGATTTATTTTTAATTTATTTTCTTATTTAAAAAAAAAAAAAAGAAAAAAAAAAAACCTATATGAGGAATAAAACTGAAAAGCTTACAGGATCAGGTGGTCTCCCATCCAAGCACTACCCAGGGTCAAGCCTGCTTAGCTTTCTAAATCAGGCTTGATCTGGCACTCTCATACCAGTACAACTAGGAGTGGAAACTGGGTTGAAGGAAGGCCTAATTGACCAATTAAAATGATTTATTTTCAATTTATTTTCTTATTTTTTTTTTTTTTTTTTTTTTTAAAAAAAAAAAAAAAAAAAAAAACCTATATGAGGAATAAAACTGAAAAGCTTACAGAATCAGGTGGTCTCCCATCCAAGCACTACCCAGGGTCAAGCCTGCTTAGCTTTCTAAATCAGCCTTGATCTGGCACTCTCATACCAGTACAACTAGAAGTGGAAACTGGGTTGAAGGAAGGCCTATTTGACCAATTAAAATAATTTATTTTTAATTTATTTTCTTATTTATTTATTTATTTATTTTTTTTTATTTTTTTATTTTTTATTTTTTATTTTTTTTTTTTTTTAAAAAAAAAAAAAAAAAAAAAAAACTATATGAGGAATAAAACTGAAAAGCTCACAGGATCAGGTGGTCTCCCATCCAAGCACTACCCAGGGTCAAGCCTGCTTAGCTTTCTAAATCAGGCTTGATCTGGCACTCTCATACTAGTACAACTAGAAGGGGAAACTGGGTTGAAGGAAGGCCTATTTGACCAATTAAAATAATTTACTTTTTAATTTATTTTCTTATTTTTAAAAAAAAAAAAAAAACCTATATGAGGAATAAAACTGAAAAGCTCTCAGGATCAGGTGGTCTCCCATCCAAGCACTACCCAGGGTCAAGCCTGCTTAGCTTTCTGAATCAGCCTTGATCTGGCACTCTCATACCAGTACAACTAGAAGTGGAAACTGGGTTGGAGGAAGGCCTATTTGACCAATTAAAATAATTTACATTTTTAATTTATTTTCTTATTTAAAAAAAAAAAAAAAACCTATATGAGGAATAAAACTGAAAAGCTTACAGGATCAGGTGGTTTTTCCATCCAAGCACTACCCAGGGTCAAGCCTGCTTAGCTTTCTAACTCAGGCTTGATCTGGCACTCTCATACCAGTACAACTAGAAGCACAAACTGGGTTGAAGGAAGGCCTATTTGACCAATTAAAATGATTTATTTTTAATTTATTTTCTTATTTAAAAAAAAAAAAAAAAAACCTATATGAGGAATAAAACTGAAAAGCTTACAGGATCAGGTGGTCTCCCATCCAAGCACTACCCAGGGTCAAGCCTGCTTAGCTTTCTAAATCAGGCTTGATCTGGCACTCTCATACCAGTACAACTAGGAGTGGAAACTGGGTTGAAGGAAGGCCTATTTGACCAATTAAAATAATTTATTTTTAATTTATTTTCTTATATTTTTTATTTTTTTATTTTATTTGTTTATTTTTTTTTTAAAAAAATAAAAAAAAAAAATAAACTATATGAGGAATAAAACTGAAAAGCTCACAGGATCAGGTGGTCTCCCATCCAAGCACTACCCAGGGTCAAGCCTGCTTAGCTTTCTAAATCAGGCTTGATCTGGCACTCTCATACCAGTACAACTAGAAGGGGAAACTGGGTTGAAGGAAGGCCTATTTGACCAATTAAAATAATTTACTTTTTAATTTATTTTCTTATTTTAAAAAAAAAAAAAAAACTATATGAGGAATAAAACTGAAAAGCTTACAGGATCAGGTGGTCTCCCATCCAAGCACTACCCAGGGTCAAGCCTGCTTAGGTTTCTAAATCAGCCTTGATCTGGCACTCTCATACCAGTACAACTAGAAGTGGAAACTGGGTTGAAGGAAGGCCTATTTGACC
>NC_071104.1:15030000-15035000 GCF_024256425.1 Clarias gariepinus
CCTGCTTAGCTTTCTAAATCAGGCTTGATCTGGCATTCTCATACCAGTACAACTAGAAGTGGAAACTGGGTTGAAGGAAGGCCTATTTGACCAATTAAAATGATTTATTTTTAATTTATTTTCTTATTTAAAAAAAAAAAAAAAAAAAAAAAAAACCTATATGAGGAATAAAACTGAAAAGCTTACAGGATCAGGTGGTCTCCCATCCAAGCACTACCCAGGGTCAAGCCTGCTTAGCTTTCTAACTCAGGCTTGATCTGGCACTCTCATACCAGTACAACTAGAAGTGGAAACTGGGTTGAAGGAAGGCCTATTTGACCAATTAAAATGATTTATTTTTAATTTATTTTCTTATTTAAAAAAAAAAAAAAAAAAACCTATATGAGGAATAAAACTGAAAAGCTTACAGGATCAGGTGGTCTCCCATCCAAGCACTACCCAGGGTCAAGCCTGCTTAGATTTCTAAATCAGGCTTGATCTGGCCCTCTCATACCAGTACTACTAGAAGTGGAAACTGGGTTGAAGGAAGGCCTATTTGACCAATTAAAATGATTTATTTTTAATTTATTTTCTTATTTAAAAAAAAAAAAAAGAAAAAAAAAAACCTATATGAGGAATAAAACTGAAAAGCTTACAGGATCAGGTGGTCTCCCATCCAAGCACTACCCAGGGTCAAGCCTGCTTAGCTTTCTAACTCAGGCTTGATCTGGCACTCTCATACCAGTACAACTAGAAGTGGAAACTGGGTTGAAGGAAGGCCTATTTGACCAATTAAAATGATTTATTTTTAATTTATTTTCTTATTTAAAAAAAAAAAAAAAAAAAAAAAAAAAACCTATATGAGGAATAAAACTGAAAAGCTTACAGGATCAGGTGGTCTCCCATCCAAGCACTACCCAGGGTCAAGCCTGCTTAGCTTTCTAAATCAGGCTTGATCTGGCACTCTCGTACCTGTACAACTAGAAGTGGAAACTGGGTTGAAGGAAGGCCTATTTGACCAATTAAAATGATTTATTTTCAATTTATTTTCTTATTTAAAAAAAAAAATATATATATATGAGGAATAAAACTGAAAAGCTTACAGGATCAGGTGGTCACCCATCCAAGCACTACCCAGGGTCAAGCCTGCTTAGCTTTCTAACTCAGGCTTGATCTGGCACTCTCATACCAGTACAACTAGAAGTGGAAACTGGGTTGAAGGAAGGCCTATTTGACCAATTAAAATGATTTATTTTTAATTTATTTTCTTATTTAAAAAATATATATATATATATGAGGAATAAAACTGAAAAGCTTACAGGATCAGGTGGTCACCCATCCAAGCACTACCCAGGGTCAAGCCTGCTTAGCTTTCTAACTCAGGCTTGATCTGGCACTCTCATACCAGTACAACTAGAAGTGGAAACTGGGTTGAAGGAAGGCCTATTTGACCAATTAAAATAATTTATTTTTAATTTATTTTCTTATTTTTTTTTTTTAAAAAAAAAAAAAAAAAAAAAAAAAAACTATATGAGGAATAAAACTGAAAAGCTTACAGGATCAGGTGGTCTCCCATCCAAGCACTACCCAGGGTCAAGCCTGCTTAGCTTTCTAAATCAGGCTTGATCTGGCACTCTCATACCAGTACTACTAGAAGTGGAAACTGGGTTGAAGGAAGGCCTATTTGACCAATTAAAATGATTTATTTTTAATTTATTTTCTTATTTAAAAAAAAAAAAAAGAAAAAAAAAAAACCTATATGAGGAATAAAACTGAAAAGCTTACAGGATCAGGTGGTCTCCCATCCAAGCACTACCCAGGGTCAAGCCTGCTTAGCTTTCTAAATCAGCCTTGATCTGGCACTCTCATACCAGTACAACTAGAAGTGGAAACTGGGTTGAAGGAAATCCTATTTGACCAATTAAAATGATTTATTTTTAATTTATTTTCTTAAATTTATTTTCTTAATTTTTCTTATTTTTAAAAAAAAAAAAAAAAAAAAAAAAACCTATATGAGGAATAAAACTGAAAAGCTCTCAGGATCAGGTGGTCTCCCATCCAAGCACTACCCAGGGTCAAGCCTGCTTAGCTTTCTAAATCAGGCTTGATCTGGCATTCTCATACCAGTACAACTAGAAGTGGAAACTGGGTTGAAGGAAGGCCTATTTGACCAATTAAAATGATTTATTTTTAATTTATTTTCTTATTTAAAAAAAAAAAAAAAAAAAAAAAAAAAAAAAAAACCTATATGAGGAATAAAACTGAAAAGCTTACAGGATCAGGTGGTCTCCCATCCAAGCACTACCCAGGGTCAAGCCTGCTTAGCTTTCTAACTCAGGCTTGATCTGGCACTCTCATACCAGTACAACTAGAAGTGGAAACTGGGTTGAAGGAAGGCCTATTTGACCAATTAAAATGATTTATTTTTAATTTATTTTCTTATTTAAAAAAAAAAAAAAAAAAACCTATATGAGGAATAAAACTGAAAAGCTTACAGGATCAGGTGGTCTCCCATCCAAGCACTACCCAGGGTCAAGCCTGCTTAGATTTCTAAATCAGGCTTGATCTGGCCCTCTCATACCAGTACTACTAGAAGTGGAAACTGGGTTGAAGGAAGGCCTATTTGACCAATTAAAATGATTTATTTTTAATTTATTTTCTTATTTAAAAAAAAAAAAAAGAAAAAAAAAAACCTATATGAGGAATAAAACTGAAAAGCTTACAGGATCAGGTGGTCTCCCATCCAAGCACTACCCAGGGTCAAGCCTGCTTAGCTTTCTAACTCAGGCTTGATCTGGCACTCTCATACCAGTACAACTAGAAGTGGAAACTGGGTTGAAGGAAGGCCTATTTGACCAATTAAAATGATTTATTTTTAATTTATTTTCTTATTTAAAAAAAAAAAAAAAAAAAAAAAAAAAACCTATATGAGGAATAAAACTGAAAAGCTTACAGGATCAGGTGGTCTCCCATCCAAGCACTACCCAGGGTCAAGCCTGCTTAGCTTTCTAAATCAGGCTTGATCTGGCACTCTCGTACCTGTACAACTAGAAGTGGAAACTGGGTTGAAGGAAGGCCTATTTGACCAATTAAAATGATTTATTTTCAATTTATTTTCTTATTTAAAAAAAAAAATATATATATATGAGGAATAAAACTGAAAAGCTTACAGGATCAGGTGGTCACCCATCCAAGCACTACCCAGGGTCAAGCCTGCTTAGCTTTCTAACTCAGGCTTGATCTGGCACTCTCATACCAGTACAACTAGAAGTGGAAACTGGGTTGAAGGAAGGCCTATTTGACCAATTAAAATGATTTATTTTTAATTTATTTTCTTATTTAAAAAATATATATATATATATGAGGAATAAAACTGAAAAGCTTACAGGATCAGGTGGTCACCCATCCAAGCACTACCCAGGGTCAAGCCTGCTTAGCTTTCTAACTCAGGCTTGATCTGGCACTCTCATACCAGTACAACTAGAAGTGGAAACTGGGTTGAAGGAAGGCCTATTTGACCAATTAAAATGATTTATTTTTAATTTATTTTCTTTTTTATTTATTTATTTATTATTTTTTTTTTTTTTTTTAAAAACTATATGAGGATTAAAACTGAAAAGCTTACAGAATCAGGTGGTCTCCCATCCAAGCACTACCCAGGGTCAAGCCTGCTTAGCTTTCTAAATCAGGCTTGATCTGGCACTCTCATACCAGTACAACTAGAAGTGGAAACTGGGTTGAAGGAAGGCCTATTTGACCAATTAAAATGATTTATTTTTAATTTATTTTCTTATTTTAAAAAAAAAAAAAAAAAAAAAAAAAAAACCTATATGAGGAATAAAACTGAAAAGCTTACAGGATCAGGTGGTCTCCCATCCAAGCACTAACCAGGGTCAAGCCTGCTTAGCTTTCTAAATCAGGCTTGATCTGGCACTCTCATACCAGTACTACCAGAAGTGGAAACTGGGTTGAAGGAAGGCCTATTTGACCAATTAAAATGATTTATTTTTAATTTATTTTCTTATTTAAAAAAAAAAAAAAGAAAAAAAAAAAACCTATATGAGGAATAAAACTGAAAAGCTTACAGGATCAGGTGGTCTCCCATCCAAGCACTACCCAGGGTCAAGCCTGCTTAGCTTTCTAAATCAGCCTTGATCTGGCACTCTCATACCAGTACAACTAGAAGTGGAAACTGGGTTGAAGGAAGGCCTATTTGACCAATTAAAATGATTTTTTTTTTAATTTATTTTCTTATTTTAAAAAAAAAAAAAAAAAAAAAAAAAAAAAAAAAAACCTATATGAGGAATAAAACTGAAAAGCTTACAGGATCAGGTGGTCTCCCATCCAAGCACTACCCAGGGTCAAGCCTGTTTAGCTTTCTAAATCAGGCTTGATCTGGCACTCTCGTACCTGTACAACTAGAAGTGGAAACTGGGTTGAAGGAAGGCCTATTTGACCAATTAAAATGATTTATTTTCAATTTATTTTCTTATTTAAAAAAAAATATATATATATATGAGGAATAAAACTGAAAAGCTTACAGGATCAGGTGGTCACCCATCCAAGCACTACCCAGGGTCAAGCCTGCTTAGCTTTCTAACTCAGGCTTGATCTGGCACTCTCATACCAGTACAACTAGAAGTGGAAACTGGGTTGAAGGAAGGCCTATTTGACCAATTAAAATGATTTATTTTTAATTTATTTTCTTATTTTAAAAAAAAAAAAAAAAAAAAAAAAAAACCTATATGAGGAATAAAACTGAAAAGCTTACAGGATCAGGTGATCTCCCATCCAAGCACTACCCAGGGTCAAGCCTGCTTAGCTTTCTAAATCAGGCTTGATCTGGCACTCTCATACCAGTACAACTAGAAGTGGAAACTGGGTTGAAGGAAGGCCTATTTGACCAATTAAAATGATTTATTTTTAATTTATTTTCTTATTTTAAAAAAAAAACAAAAAAAAAAAACAACCTATATGAGGAATAAAACTGAAAAGCTCTCAGGATCAGGTGGTCTCCCATC
>NC_071104.1:15085000-15147500 GCF_024256425.1 Clarias gariepinus
CGCTGCGCCAGCCTCCGCCCCGAGATCCAGCGCCGGGATTTTCACCTCGCCGCTCCGCGTTGGTTGCCGTGGTGTGCTCGCTTTAGCGCCGTCGGGAAAGCGCTTCTTTTTCGCGAGTAGTCGCTCCGCTACTCGGCGGCCCGCTTGGATTTTCAATAGGTCTTCCGTTGTGCGCTCAAACCCGTGACTCTCCATCCCACTTCTGACACCAATGTAGCGTTTTTACGCCTGAATAAATGCTGGAGAGACGAGCGAGCTTATTTGCTGCCCACTGCAATGGCTGGGAGTACTTTATTCAGCATACAGCCGGTATGGCATGAGCAGCACCTTCACTCAGGAGCCTACATCTAATTCAGCATCAGCCTGAACTAGAGCACATATCACACGTTACACCCAACACACACACAACAGGGCCGAAGTCACTAACCCAAACACCTTTCCCCATCATGGTGAACACACCGACATTCCCGCAAAGCATGCTGGTCGTCAGCCGCCGCCCCGCCCACGCCACAATATATATATATATATATGAGGAATAAAACTGAAAAGCTTACAGGATCAGGTGGTCTCCCATCCAAGCACTACCCAGGGTCAAGCCTGCTTAGCTTTCTAAATCAGGCTTGATCTGGCCCTCTCATACCAGTACAACTAGAAGTGGAAACTGGGTTGAAGGAAGGCCTATTTAAACAATTAAAATGATTTATTTTTTATTTATTTTCTTATTAAAAAAAAAAAAAAACTATATGAGGATTAAAACTGAAAAGCTTACAGGATCAGGTGGTCTCCCATCCAAGCACTACCCAGGGTCAAGCCTGCTTAGCTTTCTAACGCAGGCTTGATCTGGCACTCTCATACCAGTACAACTAGAAGTGGAAACTGGGTTGAAGGAAGGCCTATTTGACCAATTAAAATGATTTTTTTTATTTATTTTCCTATTTTTTTAAAACGAGGAAAAATAAAAAATACAAAACTATTTGAGGAATAAAACTGAAAAGCTTACAGGATCAGGTGGTCTCTCATCCAAGCACTACCCAGGGTCAAGCCTGCTTAGCTTTCTAACTCAGGCTTGATCTGGCACTCTCATACCAGTACAACTAGAAGTGGAAAATGGGTTGAAGGAAGGCCTATTTGACCAATTAAAATGATTTATTTTTTATTTATTTTTTTATTTAAAAAAATAATAATAATAAAAAAAAAATAAACCTATATGAGGACTAAAACTGAAAAGCTTACAGGATCAGGTGGTCTCCCATCCAAGCACTACCCAGGGTCAAGCCTGCTTAGCTTTCTAACTCAGGCTTGATCTGGCACTCTTATACCAGTACAACTAGAAGTGGAAAGTGGGTTGAAGGAAGGCCTATTTGACCAATTAAAATGATTTATTTTTAAATTATTTTATTTTATTTATTTATTTATTTATTTATTAAAAAAAAAAAAAAAAAAAATCTATATGAGGAATAAAACTGAAAAGCTTACAGGATCAGGTGGTCTCCCATCCAAGCACTACCCAGGGTCAAGCCTGCTTAGCTTTCTAACTCAGGCTTGATCTGGCACTCTCATACAACTAGAAGAGGAAACTGGGTTGAAGGAAGGCCTATTTGACCAATTAAAATGATTTATTTTTAATTTATTTTCTTATTTAAAAAAAAAAAAAAAAAAAAAAAAAAAACCTATATGAGGAATAAAACTGAAAAGCTTACAGGATCAGGTGGTCTCCCATCCAAGCACTACCCAGGGTCAAGCCTGCTTAGCTTTCAAAATCAGGCTTGATCTGGCACTCTCATACCACTACAACTAGAAGTGGAAACTGGGTTGAAGGAAGGCCTATTTGACCAATTAAAATGATTTATTTTTTATTTATTTTCTATTATTAATCTCACTGTTTGAGACAATTAAATGCTGGGGTGTTACAAAACACTGACCCTCTCACAAATATACACACCTGCCAACCCTCCCGTTTTTCACTAGCTCGTAATTTACTCCGCGGTCAAAAGTCGCCCACGGTCGTTTCTCCCGAGTTATAACAATATTTTACACCTTTATATATATATATATATATATATATATATTTTTTTTTTAACTTTCTTTCATTTCTTTCTAAGGTTGGCCCCAACATGGTGGAATACCTCCAGCAGGCTGAAGTGTCAAGGCCGTACCCCTACTGTACATCCTGACGTTGGGAGATAATGACCAGCGCTGCATTAACGATTTAAAGTAGTGTGCTCCTGTATAGGACTTTTTGTAATGTTGCTATGAAATAGCAAGGCCTACTTGAAAAGTCATAGACAGTGTTTGTATGTTAAAACGGAACCAGGGCTAAATAGTTTTGTTCTGCAGAAAAGATATCTAATGTCACAAAGAGATCCTACTCTGTAGAAGCTGCCTCAGCCTATTTGTGTTATTACTCCATTCTGCCCTTGTGAGTAATAGTATAGTAATGATGTCGCTGTTGATTATCTGTTCTTGTGCTTTTGAAAAATAAACGTTTTTTCTATGAATAAAATTTAATAGGATGTTGTTTATTGCATATATGTATGGTTTGCAAAACTTAAAAAAAAATTGTAATAAACCAGCATTTTTTTAGGGTGCAGTATACTGTATGTGGCAGGATGAGTAAAATTTTTCCTACCTGTCTCTGGTTGGCCGTGTTCTTGATTGATCGTCCTATTGGGGGTTGGTCCAATACTATTTAAGCTGGGGGTAAGGTGGCTTTGGGTTATTGGTCCTCGCCCCCTACCTTTCATCGTGTGTCGTCACACTCGGGAAGTGGTTCTGTTGCAGGTAAGGGTGTCAGCCGCGGTGTATGTGTTTTCGGTGGGTTTTTCATATTATAGCGGTGTTTCGTCTCTGGTATTTACACAGTTTAGCAAGCCTGATTTTAGTCAGCGGATACGGGCATTTACCTGTTGTGGAAATGATTGTTCCTCCCAACAAACTGGCAGTCTTCCTGTAGAACTGACTGAGCTTTCAGCTTCCCGGAACCTGGCTTAAATGCCTCCCTGGTGAGACTTGGTGCCACATTGCACGGTTTGTAATTAAGTTGCTTGTGTTTATGCAGTATGCTATGCCGGTAATGGTTTTAATTGTCATTTTTATGCAACAGATTGGGATGGCGCGACGTGTGCTAGCTTCCTGTGGTGGTGCGACGCAAAGAGCATTATCGGCGGGCGCTGCTGTTTTGTTTTATGCTGTTCTATTTTGTTTTGTTGCTGTTTTTTGGTTGTTTTACGGATTCGGTTTTTGTGTTTCTTTTTGTGCGTTTTTCTTGTCTTGTGTGCTTCCAGGTTATCTCTTGAAGCTTAATTGTACAGCCGTCGGGTTATAAATCACTGTGCGCGTGTTTGCATGTGCACGCGCATGTTTTTTCTCTTGTTTTTGTGAATGAATGTGAGTGAGTATTGGGTTGTTATATGTTGCATGTGTGTAGAGAGAGAGAGAGAACGCATTTAGGATAAGACCGTGGGGGAAGCTTATTGGCCTTCGCCAAGGAGATTTTCTTATGGGTTTTTGTCTGAAGTTTATTTTATGTCCTTTCTTTTTGGTTAATGTCTTGTATTCCTGGGCCAGCTGTGAGGGTGAGCAACCTTTGTCCATTATCTGTGTGTGACTGTAATTGTTTAGTACTATAACCAGATTCTCTGTTACAGGAGCCGGGTGCTTATGGCAGCGGTGGAACTTTAGTTTTTCTTTCTTTGAGTGTGTGGAATACGAGCACTCGTGTGATTGCAAGCTGCTGTGCTGTGTAGGCCGATTGCGCCCTTAGGCCCCGCTGCCTGGCCTCGGTTCCTGAACCTGCAGCCCTGGATGTTTAGTTTGCTCATGAGTGTATTTCATGTTAACTACTGGTCCCAGTAATTTTCTGTTGCTATTGATTTTCATTTTTTGTAATTAAATTCTTTTAAATATTTGTAATAAAACTTTAATATTTTCTGGATGTCTGAGTCTTATCTCGGGAACTGACCTGTGTGCCTTTAGACGGGATTTGCTAAATTTGGGTCCTTGGCCCTTATCCAGGGTGGCTTAATCGGAATTCTAATTTTAATAAACCTTTTCTTGCCTCTGCGCTCCGCCACATGTACAGTAGATTGTGATATCGTGGCTCTGGGACTGAGAAATCATTTACACATATGAACTGGCCACCATATTGTGTGCCAAAGTTGATTAAATGGAATCCTAGGTTGTGCTGTGCAGAGTGTGTAAATAACCTAATGGTGACTCATTATAGAATCTGAACACCACGTTTATAACTTGACCTTAAATAATGGTGTTAATTCTTTAATATTTTTTTTTGATGACAGCCTGATTATCCAAAAACATGGCTATCAGCCAAGTGTTATGTAAAATACTGTAGGAAGAAATTGCAGGGGGAGCTAAGTGCAATTTTTAACAAGGCAACAGTGCTAACCACCAAGTTACTGTGCAGCCTATTTTAAGTCACTTAAATGATTATGGATTTGTTTTATTTTATTTGGGTCAAGGCTTGTGTGCAAGCTTCTGGGCTTGTTCATTAAGTTATGATTTTTCGCTGTCTCCAAAAAAAAAAGAAAAAACATAGCAAAATAGACAACATAATGTTAATTATTTTGTTTAAATTAGATTAACTTTATTACTGTGCAAAGTACATGTACAAACCCAGTGATGTGGCTATTTATGATAAATAAAAATGTGGTAAATGAGGGTATGGGTTCACATGTACAGGGGTAAAAATGATGTGCTAGAAGGTGCATTAAGTAATAAGGGTAGGTTATTTGTGGTAAAAAAAAAAAATATTGTGGAGTGAAAGACCCCTTAAGATGATATACATATATACAGTACATACACCATTCACCCATCATATGACCATTCACCTATTGAGTGGGTTCCTCATTTTGCCACCAAAACAGTTATGTTCTGACACTTTTCTATGAGAATCACCATTAACCCATTAACCTTTTCAACAATTTGAGCTACAGTAGCTCTCCTATTGGATTGGACTACACTGCCAATCCTTTGCTTCCCACATGCATCAGTGAGCCTTAGCCACCCAATGATCCTGTTGTTCCCTGTTCATCTGTTTTCTTTCCCTGAACCATGTCTGCTAGGTCTTTACCGCAGCAAGCCATTAACATTTCACAAAAGCTGCAGTTCTGGAATTGTGAACTGGTGACAGGGTCATACAGTAGATGGCCAATAGAATCGATCCAATAGAAGAGCTACTGCTTAATGCTGGTTTTGATAAATGAAAGGTGTCAGAACACCCAGTACATAGTGGCAAAAGGAAGACCTACTCAATATTTACCAGGTGGTGGCTGAGTGGTGTATATAAATGTATGATATGGTATATAAAGAATAAAAAGGGTTCTACAAGGTGAAATATACAATAGTGCAATTATAAGAATAAATTATAACATATTAAAAATATACTGTATACTTTAAGTATAGTTTTTTTTTTTTATGTAGTTCTCAATGTGATCATTAGCAGGCGCTAAATCGCATTTATCCAGTTGCTAAGATACAGAGACGCACAAGCCAACAAAAGCCTACAGGCTAATGAGAAGGGCACATTTAGACTTTCCGGTGTAAAACTGCGGTTTATATTTCGGCGAGAAGTAACAAATAGAGAATGCTACAGACCGAGGTTTTAAGAGAGGTGAAAGAGAAGACTGGACCGTCTATTGAGTCTGAAAATCCCGAGGACAGAATCAAGGCTCGGCGGACCCGTATTGCTGCTCGGGTCCAGGCTAAGAAACGGTAACGGTACTGTATATCTACAGCTTGTCAAGAGACACATTTAACTTTTTTTTTCCAAAGTACAGGATTATTTTATAAACAAATGTTTAGTAATATTCTGTCTTTAAATTAGAGGATTAATTCCTGAGCTTTTCACGCTGGGTCCAAGTCAACATTATTTTACAAGATGATTACAAGATGTAACAAGTAAGAATTGGTTTAAAAATACACCGTTTACAATTAAAGGTACATTAATGAGGTAAAAATTGTGTCAAATAATACAAATATACTGTTTCTATGTACACGTCTTGAAATAGGTATAGAGAGAATGAACCAGCAAGTTAAAATATTAATAAAAGAGAGGATGAAAGGAATGCAGGAAGTGCAATGATGACAGAATGAACTGTATACTGTATGAGACAATTTATTGTGATGCCAGAGAAGGAGATCCCTTTCCTGACATGGAGCAGGGTTATTGTAAAGCAATAAGTAAAGCAAAAGTTAAAGTAATTGCAGTTGGCTGAAAAGACTTCCTGTAGCATTTTTTTTTACGGCGGAGCTAAAGCATTTTTTTTTTTTTACTTAAGGTGCTCATCTGTTTAGCCATTAGATTGTGGAAGGGATGTGAAGTGTTCTCCATGATGGTTAACAGCATCCTTCTCTTCACTACCAACTCCAAACACTCCAGGGGAGTGGCTAATATTAGAGCTAGCATTTTTAATTAGTTTGTTGAGTTATTTAGAGCCACTGCTCCTGATGCTGCTGCCCCAACAGACGAAATAGAATCTGCTTCGTGCTTTCTTATAGACAGCATCTGGGTTGTATTTGCAGTCCAATCCGTTGTCAATGTGAACTCCAAGGTATTCGTAGCTCTCCACCACCTTCACCTCCTCACCCAGAATGTAGACTGTGTTTGGTTAGTCTTGGTCCTCCTGAGATCCACCACCAACTTCTTGGTCTTGAGTAAGGTCAGCCAAGGACCTTGGCTGACCTAACTCAACTTTGTACCAATGTGACAGGGCCACTGTGATTGGAGTTAAAGAAGCCTCAACGACCACTTTGGAATGAACTGAAATGCTGACTGCACCTCAGGCCTAACATCATTGCTCTAAAGACACTTTATCCTTGTCGTAAGCTGTTACACTGAGATATGAATTATCTCAGTGCCATACTGTAGCTACTTATGGCCATGTTAACAACCCAGCAATAAACGCAGCTTCTATAATGATGAATTATTTATTACAGCATATAAAAAATGATCACAAATAAGGCTTCACTTCTCTGAACCCATTCTGAGAACGTTTGATCTAAGTACTGTTAAATTAATGCTTCTGTTGTTTCTAGAGGTTTTTTATCCTCTTTTACCCATCATCGGTTGTATATTTTTTTTTAATGGAAAAACTGAAGACAAGAGCTTGGAGATGATTTGCAGGAAAAGGAAGAAACAAAGGAGGAAGATCGGTCAAGTCAGAGACAAATTGAAAAAAGTGAAATAGTAAGTGGAATTTTATATAGCTGTGTTTAATCATAAAGATGTATTGCTGTAGTAATTAATTTTGAAGCAATAACCCATTCCTAGCTGCGTTTAATTTATTAGATTTTGTTTTGGCCATCTGAACTTGTTGTAGCATCTGGCTAAATTAAAAGCAGATGGCACAGAGCTGGTCACCAACATTTTGGTGGCAGCAGATGCCAGGGAGTCGAAGAGGAAAGAAGAACTAAGAGAGGCAAACAGACTAAGGTGCAAACACACACACACACACATAAACACACCAAGTGTGGTCCAGATGGTACAGAGTTAATTATACAGTAAATGATTGTCATTACAGTTAAAAAGTCAGGTGTTTACTGAAGTTTAGTTGCCCAGACATGTTATCCGAGTGTTTTAATTTATTGTAGGAGCCTGTTTAACATTTTAGTAAATTTAAATTTAGGCATTTGGCAGACGCTCTTATCCAGAGAGACCTCCATTTTTTTAAAATCTCATTATACATCTCATTATACATCTGAGCAGTTGAGGGTTAAGGGCCAGTGTTCTTGCAACTCAATATTTTTGTTCCCCCATTTAATGTATAGTACTTAAATAAAGATGAGTGTATGTTATCTGTATGTGACATAAGGTAAATACAACCCAAAACTATGTCTTTGAGCGCATACAATCTCATGTGTAGTGTATTACAAAAACTTTGTAACAATTAACCATAACAGACTTAATTGTAATAAGCCAAAACATAGAGGAACTTTACAAGGCTGCAGCCTCTTGATATTTGTAACTATTTCATGTTATCATTCACACTATAGCAGCTGTGCAGTCATTCCATCACCAGCCTCTCTTTTATTCTTTTGTCATCAAGAAACCTGAAACACAAAGCCCTGTGTCCTAAAGACTCTCTTTTGTTGAAGACAAATCGAAGGTTATGAAAAAAGACTCTTTCAATAAATGTTAAATAAATATTTTCTTATAGATTTCTATGCCATATCAGTAATACAGTTTTTTCTCAGTTTTACATCAACACATTTGTATCCATTTATTTATTTATTTATTTATTTCATAAACTATACTTGTTTCAAGTCAAATGGAAGAGCTGTTGAATAAAAAATATTTATATATTTACATATTAGATCATTTACAGTGAGGTCATTAAGTATTTAATTACCCTGTGATTTCGCAAGTTCTCTTACTTAGAAACCATGGAGGGGTCTACAATTTTTAGCATAGGTGCATTTTCACTGTGAGAAACAGAATCTAGAAAGAAAAATTCGGAAATCACATCATATAATTTTTTTATTATTTATTTGTAAATTACTGTGTCAAATAAGTATTTGATCACTTGCTTATGAGCCAGATTTCTGACCCTCAAAGACCTGTTATTTTGCTTTTAAATAGTCTGGCTACACTCTTTTTATGATTCTAAATTAGTAGCGCCTGTTTGAGGTTGTTAGCTGTCATAAAGACACCTGTGCACCCCACAGTTAGCCAAAGTCCAAGTAGATACATGGGGTATCAATGATGCTAAGAATGGTGAAGAATCAGACCAGAACTCCACACGAGGAGCTGGTCAATGCCGTGAAGAGAGCTGGGACCATCGTTTCCAAGGCTTCTATCAGTAATACACTAAGACATCATGGTTTAAAAAACTTGCATCGCACGGAAGGTTCCCCTGCTTAAGTCAGCCCATGTCCAGGCCCGTCTGAAGTTTGCCAGGGACCATCTGGATGATCCATAGGAGTCATGGAAGAAAGTGCTGTGGTCAGATGAGACCAAAGTAGAACCTTTTGGTCTTAACTTCATTCGCCGTGTTTGGAGGAAGAAGAATGATGAGTATCATCCCAATAATACCATACATACCATGAAGCATACCATACCGTTTTTCTGCCCAGGGTACAGGATGACTGCACTGTATTAAGGAAAGGATGAACAGGGCCATGTATTGTGACATATTGGGCTCCTTCCCTCACTCAGAGCATTAAAGATGGGTTGTGGCTGGGTCTTCCAACATGACAATGACCCAGAGCACACAGCCAGAAAAAGCAAGGAGTGGCTCTGTGAAAAGCAAGTGATCAAATACATATTTGACACAGTAATTCAGAAATAATTTGTTAAAAAATCCAATACAATGTGGTTACCGGATTTTCCTTTTTCTTTTCTTTTTCTGTCTTTCACAGTGGAAATGCACCTATGCTGAAAATTGTAGACCCCTCCATGATTTCTAAGTAAGAGAACTTGCAAAATCACAGGGTGATCAAATACTTATTGACCTCACTGTACATAAATGAACTCACTCATGCATTCTTTATACTGCTTACCCTGTGCAGGGTCATGTGATATTGACAGTCCTTGTGTGACAGTCCTGCGCAATGGGCGGGGTACACACTAGATGGTTTTACAATCCATCAAAGGACACACAAACACATGCACACTTACACACTGTGGGAAATTTAAAAAAGCCACATAGCCTTGTCTGCATGTCTTTGGGCTGTGGAAGGACACCAAAATACCCAGAGGAAACTTGCAAGAGAAGATGCAAACTCCATACACAGACCCGAGGCAGGAATTGAACCCTCGACCTTGATGGTGCGACGTCCCTACGAGCATGTGTCGCCTAATCATATGAATTACAGCCAGCATTACAGTCATAGGTGCTGTTGTAGAAAATTATTTAACATCTTTTGATCAATCAGATTTTTTAATTAAACCTTGGTGTAGTGTGATGTTTAAATATTGTAAGACTGAAAGCATTGATACAAATTTTATTTTTCAGGTTTTTATTTCTAGGTTGGAAATAAACTTATTTAATGTTTACATAATGCATACAGTAGGTAAAACTACACAGTGTTGAATTAAAACAGCACATTTTGGAAAAAGCTTTGCAAATTTTATTTATATTGGGGTCATTTTATAAACTATATATATTCTCAGTGGATGGGAATTCCATCACTTTGATTTATTTCAGCTCACATCTGCACGCTGTTGCTTGGATTTCTCAATGTTTGGCATCAACTAACAATTTAGTCCTACTGGAAAAGCAGCAGCTTTTGGTGAAATAGAAGCTTATTGTAGGTCACATATTCACGGTCAGTGGTTTGAATCTTACATCTGGTCCTTTGTGTGGACATTGCATATTCTCCCTGTGCATTACTAGGAAAACGGGATAATAATATGCTATTTTGTCACCCAAAGCCTAAAAAAAAAATTAACATCAATAAATTTTTTTACTTGCATGGAGATGCATAGGAAGCGATGTTGCCTTATACTTCCACGAATCAAGTTTAAACCTGAGCTTGAGTTATGTTGCTGCATGACTGACATTTTTGGACAAGTGTTCAGGCACAAATTGCAACAGCCTTTACATCACCTATTTCTTATTTCTCCATTGTATCCTAATATGCAATGGCTAATCTTGAACAGATTGGAGAAGTTGGAAAATGAGGCCAAAACCAGCACAGAGAAGTTCAATAACATAATTAACAAGTGGTCTGAGGCCAAGACAAAGTTGATCCATCAGGAGCTGAGAGATGATCTGAGAAAACAGCAACAGTTCTGTTGGCACATCATTGAAGACAAAAACAAGCTCATCAATGAATTGCAGCAGGTGCATGTAAAATCTATCTATCTATCCGTCTATCTGTCTGTCTGTCTGTCTGTCTAAACACATATATACTCAGCAAAAAAAGAAACGTCCTCTGACTTTCAACTGTTTTTACTTTTAAAAACTTAAACTTAATGTGTAAATATTTGTATAAACACTAAAAGAGTCAACACCATAAGACATAAACTAAAAATGTTTCACAATGTGTCCTTGAATGAAGGGAGGCTCAAAATCCAAAGTACCAGTCAGTATCTGGTGTGGCCACCAGCTGCTTGAAGTACTGCAGTGCATCTCCTCCTCATGGACTGCCTATTGCGGACAGTCTGAGCACTGATGGAGGGATTGTGTGTTCCTGGTGTGACTCGGGCAGTTGTTGTGGCCATTCTGTACCTGTCACGCAGGTGTGATATCCGGATGTAACGATCCTGTGCAGGTGTTGTTACACGTGGTCTTCCACTGCGAGAATGATCAGCTGTCCTTCCTGTCTCCCTGTAGCGCTGTCTTAGGCGTCTTAAAGTGTGGACATGGCAATTTATTGCCCTAGCCACATCAGCAGTCCTCATGCCTCCCTGCAGCATGCCTAATGCACGTTCATGCAGGTGAGCAGGGACCCTGGGCATCTTTCTTTGGGTGTTTTTCACAGTCGGTAGACAAGTCTCTTTAGTGTCCTGCGTTTTTAGAACTGTGACTATAAATGCCTACTTTCTGTAAGCTGTTAAGGTCTTAACGACTACTCCACATGTCCATGTTAATTAATTGATTATGGTTAATTGAACATGGATGGAAAACATTGTTTAAACCCTTTACAATGAAGATCTGTAAAGTAATTTTGATTTTTACAACATTATTGTTGAAATACACAGTCCTGAAAAATTGACCTTTTTTTGCTGAGTATAGGCTATATTTACTACTGCTCAAAAGTTTGGAATCACTTGCAAATTTCTTTGTTTTTGTTTAGTGATTTATTTTCTACATTCTACAACACAGGGGATTTCAAAACTATAAAATAACACATGGAATTATGGAATTATGTAACAACAAAAACAACAGTCAGTTGTTAGTCTAAGACACAGAGGTCAGCCTTTCTGGAATAGTTCTTGCAAGAACAGTATTTTCAAGTGCATGTGTAAAACCCATCAAGCACCGTGATGAATGACATTACCAAGAAGGCAAGACCAAAACTTGCCTCTGCTGCAGAGGAGAGGTTCATTTAGAGTTATCAGCCTTAAAAATCACCAATTACCAGCACCTCGGATTATCGCATATTTTGGATGCCTTCAGCATTGAGGCATCCAGCAAAGAAACATCTATAGAGTTAGAAAATAATCCCAAACTTTTGAGTGGTAGTGTGTAGACTGATAAACACACACACACACACACACACACACACACACACACACACACACACTTAAAATATGTCTACTTTTGTGTGCAGGAGCTAAAAGGAAGAGATGATCATTTTGTGAAGGAACGCAAAAGGGAGGCAGATGAAGTGGATCTCCTGATTGAAAGGATGCAGGAACAGATATCAAGTCTGAAGAAACACTATAGAAAAGAGCTGGATGCAATTGAGGTGTGGTGAAGTCCAGATGCTACTCTATGTTTATATATAGGTGGCATTCAAGTTAAACAGGGGCTTGTGATGAAATTTCTTGTGAATGAAGGCATAAAGCAGACTGAGAATTACAGAAGACTGTAGACAAACATTTGAAAGTGCAAAGGTTTTAAAGTAGGATAACGTATCAACAGTTTGCAGAAGAGACACATTTGTCTGTGGGAACTACACACACAATCATTCAAAAACACATGAAAGACTTGCACATTAGAGGATTTCGGCTGGGATTTATTGCCACATTCCCTGTACAGTCCTGACCTTACTCACACTATTTTCACATTTTTTGGGCCATTGAAGGAGTTCCTGGGAGGCCAGCATTACAGATGTGTAGAAGCAGTATGATCACGGCATGTTATACTGAGAAAACTTTCTACCCTGATGGTGTCCAAGCACTAGTTAAACACTGGGATAAGTGCATTAGTGAAGCAGTGGATTATATAGAGAAAAAAGACATAAATGTGTTCTGCTATTCTGCATGATCAAAAGTCCCAGTTTGACTTGACGCTCCCTGATTTATTGTATACAGTCTCACATGCTGAACCTTACGATGATTTATAATCCATTAAAAATTTTCATTATCGAGTTTTTTATGTAGTTTAGGTGGTATGGATTTTTGCACCCTTACTGTTATAGATTTTATTTTAAATTAATTATATTAGTATTTTTTAGGTGTCAGCGTACAGAAAAAGCACAAAAAACAGCAATTACTACCAATAATACTTTACTTAATTCTTTAAATAAATAGTAACAATACCCAGTAATTTTCTTTTTCTCTTTTATTTTTCTGGCAAATGCATTAAAAATTAAAAACTAAAATCTTAAAAAAAAAATGTATTCACACTCTTTATTCAGTACTATGTAGAAGCATCTTTATCAGCAGTTACAGCTTTGAGTCTTTACAAGCTTTGCAAACCTGGATTTTATCTGGACTTGATAAATTGATTAGTCTCATATTCATACTTTTTCATAATAACAAAGAAAGTTATGCAATTCATTAGCTAATGCATTGTGCTTATATTATTTCCATTTTGGGTTACAGAACTCGTTCCATGATGAGCGGAAGGATTTGCTTTCAATCAGCACAAGCAAATGGGAACAACAGAGGAAGGAACGAAGTGACAAAGAGGTAGAACAACCCTTTACATATTTTCCATGTTTAATGTCTATGGGTTAGCACTGTCGCCTTGCTCTTCCAGGGTCCGGGTTTGATTCCCGTCTCTGTGTGCATGGAGTTGCATGCACAGTCCAAAGGTATGCAGATTAGGATAATTGGCCTTCCCAAATTCCCTGTAGTGTGTGAATGGGTGTGTGTATAGATTGGCAACCTGTCCAGGGTGTACTCTGCCTCGTGCCCTACGCCTCCTGGGATAGGCTCCAGGTCCCCGCGACCCTGAATACAGGATAAAGCGATTCAGTCAGTCAGTCAGTCAGTCAGTCAGTCAGTCAGTCAGTCAGTCAGTCAGTCAGTCAGTCAGTCAGTCAGTCAGTCAGTCAGTCAGTCAGTCAGTCAGTCAGTCAGTCAGTCAGTCAGTCAGTCAGTCAGTCAGTCAGTCAGTCAGTCAGTCAGTCAGTCAGTCAGTCAGTCAGTCAGTCAGTCAGTCAGTCAGTCAGTCAGTCAGTCAGTCAGTCAGTCAGTCAGTCAGTCAGTCAGTCAGTCAGTCAGTCAGTCAGTCAGTCAGTCAGTCAGTCAGTCAGTCAGTCAGTCAGTCAGTCAGTCAGTCAGTCAGTCAGTCAGTCAGTCAGTCAGTCAGTCAGTCAGTCAGTCAGTCAGTCAGTCAGTCAGTCAGTCAGTCAGTCAGTCAGTCAGTCAGTCAGTCAGTCAGTCAGTCAGTCAGTCAGTCAGTCAGTCAGTCAGTCAGTCAGTCAGTCAGTCAGTCAGTCAGTCAGTCAGTCAGTCAGTCAGTCAGTCAGTCAGTCAGTCAGTCAGTCAGTCAGTCAGTCAGTCAGTCAGTCAGTCAGTCAGTCAGTCAGTCAGTCAGTCAGTCAGTCAGTCAGTCAGTCAGTCAGTCAGTCAGTCAGTCAGTCAGTCAGTCAGTCAGTCAGTCAGTCAGTCAGTCAGTCAGTCAGTCAGTCAGTCAGTCAGTCAGTCAGTCAGTCAGTCAGTCAGTCAGTCAGTCAGTCAGTCAGTCAGTCAGTCAGTCAGTCAGTCAGTCAGTCAGTCAGTCAGTCAGTCAGTCAGTCAGTCAGTCAGTCAGTCAGTCAGTCAGTCAGTCAGTCAGTCAGTCAGTCAGTCAGTCAGTCAGTCAGTCAGTCAGTCAGTCAGTCAGTCAGTCAGTCAGTCAGTCAGTCAGTCAGTCAGTCAGTCAGTCAGTCAGTCAGTCAGTCAGTCAGTCAGTCAGTCAGTCAGTCAGTCAGTCAGTCAGTCAGTCAGTCAGTCAGTCAGTCAGTCAGTCAGTCAGTCAGTCAGTCAGTCAGTCAGTCAGTCAGTCAGTCAGTCAGTCAGTCAGTCAGTCAGTCAGTCAGTCAGTCAGTCAGTCAGTCAGTCAGTCAGTCAGTCAGTCAGTCAGTCAGTCAGTCAGTCAGTCAGTCAGTCAGTCAGTCAGTCAGTCAGTCAGTCAGTCAGTCAGTCAGTCAGTCAGTCAGTCAGTCAGTCAGTCAGTCAGTCAGTCAGTCAGTCAGTCAGTCAGTCAGTCAGTCAGTCAGTCAGTCAGTCAGTCAGTCAGTCAGTCAGTCAGTCAGTCAGTCAGTCAGTCAGTCAGTCAGTCAGTCAGTCAGTCAGTCAGTCAGTCAGTCAGTCAGTCAGTCAGTCAGTCAGTCAGTCAGTCAGTCAGTCAGTCAGTCAGTCAGTCAGTCAGTCAGTCAGTCAGTCAGTCAGTCAGTCAGTCAGTCAGTCAGTCAGTCAGTCAGTCAGTCAGTCAGTCAGTCAGTCAGTCAGTCAGTCAGTCAGTCAGTCAGTCAGTCAGTCAGTCAGTCAGTCAGTCAGTCAGTCAGTCAGTCAGTCAGTCAGTCAGTCAGTCAGTCAGTCAGTCAGTCAGTCAGTCAGTCAGTCAGTCAGTCAGTCAGTCAGTCAGTCAGTCAGTCAGTCAGTCAGTCAGTCAGTCAGTCAGTCAGTCAGTCAGTCAGTCAGTCAGTCAGTCAGTCAGTCAGTCAGTCAGTCAGTCAGTCAGTCAGTCAGTCAGTCAGTCAGTCAGTCAGTCAGTCAGTCAGTCAGTCAGTCAGTCAGTCAGTCAGTCAGTCAGTCAGTCAGTCAGTCAGTCAGTCAGTCAGTCAGTCAGTCAGTCAGTCAGTCAGTCAGTCAGTCAGTCAGTCAGTCAGTCAGTCAGTCAGTCAGTCAGTCAGTCAGTCAGTCAGTCAGTCAGTCAGTCAGTCAGTCAGTCAGTCAGTCAGTCAGTCAGTCAGTCAGTCAGTCAGTCAGTCAGTCAGTCAGTCAGTCAGTCAGTCAGTCAGTCAGTCAGTCAGTCAGTCAGTCAGTCAGTCAGTCAGTCAGTCAGTCAGTCAGTCAGTCAGTCAGTCAGTCAGTCAGTCAGTCAGTCAGTGAGTGAGTGAGTGAGTGAGTGAGTGAGTGAGTGAGTGAGTGAGTGAGTGAGTGAGTGAGTGAGTGAGTGAGTTCGTTCGTTCTAATGGCATTTAACAAATGTGAACATTACTGCTCTGTGGTTAACAGTGTGTCATTGCGTTTGGTTTGTAAGTTTTCCTACATTGTTCTTTGTGTTGTACATCACTGATGTGAGCTGTAAATTATCTTGTTCGTTTTGGGCAGATGAAGTTCTTGCTGCAGAGGATGGAAATGGTGGAGGAGCATGAGGCCGTGCTGGATCGTCTGAGAGCAGAGAGTGCAGAGGAGTACAACAAGATCAAAGTCAAACTAGAGACTGATGTACAGGTGGACTGCATCACATTGATAATACACAGCCCTGAATTGTCAGTGAATATAAATGTTTTGCTTATTGCATTTATTCTTTAATTTAACAATTAAAAAATTGTTCTTCTGCTTTAGAAGAAACCAAATGTATATTAAATGCACAGAGTATTGGTCATCGGGCTGTGTTCGAAGCAGTTATAAAATCCATCACATTAGACTACTTTAAGTCTGTATTAATGTGCCAGGTTTTAAAGCAATAAAACTACGGATGTTATTCTGTCCACAGGAAACTGTAATCCTTGACCACTGGATTACATAATTTTTATTTATTTTTTATTTTTTTGCCAAGTTTGGCATTGCACCCTTAGACATGATTTATGGTTAACGGAACCTTTTACAATCTCAAAAGAATGTTTATAAAATAGAAACAATTCTCTTTTCAGAAATGATAAATGTTATCACATCAAGCACGATCCTCATACAAAAACATCTTTCTCTGCATATATGTTTTCATTAATAGCGCCTACAGCAAGACCTGGAGGAAAGGAAGGCTACCTACCAGATTAATCAGGAGAAACTCGAGTACAATGTACAAATGCTAAAGAAATATGAGGAGGAGTATGCTGTCAGTAAGGCTGAACAGATTAGGAAGATCACCAGGTACACTTAAAACAAATCCTTTGTCCTAAGCCAGTTTCTAAAGTCTAACTGAAATAAACTTCCATAAATAACACAGCAGCTCTGACCTACTGCTCGCACCTAAGCATCTCAAAAAGCATTTTTCTTAGGCTGGACGTGTTTATAGGTGTTATTCCATTAAAGACATCTCATTCATACAGAAAAGAGCTTCCTTTAAGCATGATCAGCTGTCTTACAGCACTGGATGAGCCGCACCTTGAAATAAAGGAGTGACTGGCTGGCTTCAAGTCGCTTCAGTCATCACCCTTTACCAGGGACGTTCAAGTCAAAATAGGATATCTGTAATTGTCTTTAATTGTGCAGAATAACAGAACACAGAAGTAAAAACTTTCTGTATTTCTCTGTATTTCTCTGTATAATCCCCTGCTACACTAACGCACTTACCACAGCATTTTACTAGTGCTTGGATACCATCAAAGTTTTCTCAGTATACCAGCCCCATAATCAGACAGCCTACTTCACTTCTGAAACGCAGGCCTTCCAGGAAACCTTTTAATGGCCCAAACATGTGCAAATGCCTTGGAGCAAGGCCAGGACTGTACAGGGGATGTGGGGGACTCTGGCATTTTTTTTTTTATAACTAATTAACAGAATACCAAACAGGCGTGAACAAACTGAAGCAGGATGTCAAATTAAAATATCCAATTTTTCAATCAGAACGCACTGTGTATTTATATTGTGGACACTTTGTTGCAGAATGCAGGATGCACGCAACAAACTCAAGAAAAAATGTGCCATTCAGGAAAAGCAATCCCATGAGGAGATCCAGTCATTGACCACTAAGTACAAGCGCCTTATACAACAATACAAAGATATTCAGGAGAGGATTAGGTGAAGCGGAACCCCCATATACACAAAGCACACCCAATAACCACTAACACCAGTTTCATTTCTAGTTCTCACACAGTAGGTTATTAATAATACTGATTGTTATATGTCTGCCCACATTAAGGCACTTTGCAGAGGTTGATGCTAAGCGTTATGAGGAGATTTGGCTGATGAATGAAGATGAGGCCAAAACTTTGGTGAGCAGGGCTGTGGACTTGGACCGGGTTATTCATGAACAGATGCTGGGCCTGACCTGGAGTCCACCACCACTGCCCTTCATGGATCATTCTGGCCCCAAGCAGCCCCAGTGTACAGCACGTCATGTAGCCACACAAGTTCTGGGAGAGAAGGATGAGACACGGGACAAAACAGAGCTAGAAAGAAGTACACTAGGGGACTCAGGGGGCAGTTTGGACACAAGGACAACCAAGGTGGATCATAAAACTGTAAACAGGCTGCTGGAGCTTCTGTGCGATGAGATGGTTGGTACTATCTGTTTGTGTGTGTGTCTGCATAAAATAATTTAAATATTTTCAATCAAAAAGAAAAAGACAATAAATATTTAACCAATAGGATGATTTACTGTTTTTGTGAACCACAGGGGGAAAATCTGTCTGTATGAGGTTTCAGATTTTCTGGTTCTGTTCACATAAGTTTGCTCCATGCACTCTGTCTTCCCTGCACTTCCTAAAACATAGGAGTAGGTGAATTGACTACTCCAAATTGCCCGTACTGTAGGTACAAATGTGTGTGTACATTGTGATCTAACATTGACTAGCACCCCAATCTAGGATGCATTCCAACCTCCAATACCAAGTGTTTCTGTTTTTTACTGATCCACTTTGACCTTGACCAGGATAGAGCAGTTCCCAAAGATAAATATGCTGCATCGTAACATTTTATAACATATTTGTGACTCAGTACAAGAAGTCAGGTATTTAAGTCGCTTTTTTTTTTTTTTTTTTTTTCCAGTATGGCCAATAGTATGCAGTAGGTAAAATCTTTACAAATTTTAATCTGGGCAAAAATCTGTACAAATACCTGTAAATGCCTTTATCTTTCTGATCCTTCAAAAGTTTTAATCCTAAACATGGGATATTGTGATAGGAAAAGAGCTTTTTTTGCCGTAAAACTGTCCTGCTGGCAACATTATTTTTAAGGGTCACAAAGAAATCCTAGTGTTAATATGATGCTCAGGGTCCCCTCTATCTTTTAACATCATGGAATCCTCATTGATATATTCTTCAAATGGGATTTCGATGGCCATATCTCAGGAACAGAACACAATACGTGATAAACGCAAAGTAATAAACTTGGTATCAAAATGGAGCTTATTAATCCAAAATAACTCAAATCACCTAAAGATGCAACTTAATTGCTGCGTCACATTTATTGGAAATTATACAATTTAAGTTTCCTTACATACAATATACAATTTCTTTTTTGATGTATTTATACAAAGGTATATCCCTACTTTATATTTGCACATTTTTCTTTGCCGCTGTAACATATTAATTTCCCCACTGTGGGACAAATAAAGGTCTTATGTTAATTGGACATCGAAGTGTAGCACTGTGGCAAAATAGAAGATAAATGAATGAATGGTATACTATGTAAACATGTTTTACAAATATATTTTTAAAAATTCTGGTATTTATGTTTTAGGGCTTTCTTATAGAGAGTAAGTTACTCAAGTTGCTTTCTTCCATGGAGAAGAATGAACAGACTTCTTTAAAACTAGATTTCATCTTTTCTGTGAGTACTATTTTTTTCTTTTAGGCTGTTCATTATTATGCTTGATAGTGCCCTTAAAACTGATCCTTATATACTTTTTTAATATAATTTTTGGTTTAATTGATTGTACTATAGGTCTTGGGGATTGAGAATGAAGAGGATATCAACAAAATGACCAAGTTCTTCCTGAATTATAAACAGTCACATACAGAGAAGGTGGAGTTAGGAGGAACTTTGAAGTTCATTTGGCTCTGAATGACTTCTGTTTACTTCTTGACTTTACCTAGGACAGTTACAACTAATAATATCTAAGGCTTAAACAGTTCCTGGCTAACTTGGGGGTCTGGCTTTTTTCCTAGAACATGTCAGCGAAAAACCAGACAGAGAACGAGTTGAGTCTTATCCACCCAAATGATCTACTGAGAGCTCTTCGTGCCTTCACTGTCCAGCACTGCAAAGCAAGGTGTGTGCATGTGTGTTTATATTATACAGTATGTGTATTTATGGTTAACGGGTGACTAATGGCTAACATTCAGTTGACATGGCCCGTGTTTGATTCCCTAAACCACTGTGGGTTGCACAAGCCTTCTCATCAGCTTTGGATCCAAATGCACTTGACCCTTAAGTACAGTTTATTTAATTAGTGTGAACACTGTGTAGCGCACCCCGGCATGGTTTGGTCAGTCAGTTAGGTTCACTTAAAAAGTTATCTTATCTTCTAAACTGCATGGCCACAGCTAATAAAGTAGGAAGGCAGGCAAGTAGAGTGTTCTTGACACTGCCTCCAAGTTATTATTAATACAAGAACTGTACTTCACAAAGCATTAACAAAAAGTGTTAGAGATTTGGTAAATTAAAATTGTCAAATATTGTAAAAAAAATCAAAATACGTAGAATTGTGGTGACTCTCAAATGTGTGGTACGAACCCTAACAACTGCCTTTGCTCTTCCATTATTAATAATTATTATTAATAATTATTATTTATAATGAGGGAAGCCGATTTAACTTTTTTTTTTTTTATGTATTTTTTTATTTTAATTATGTGGTAATTACATTAGAAATGCCACCAATGTGCTACACACAGAAAGACCCATAGATTTTTAATTACTTTCATAACAGAGAAATTCCTCAACATAAGCGCAGCACCCTGCCACTGGAGAGGATGAGCGACTCTGAGGTCAAAGCTTACTGGGAGAAAATAACTAACACCATCCCTGAGTCCAAACTTAAAGTCTGGAGTGCCCTGGAGGCCGGTCTGAAGAAGTACCAGTGAGTATTTGCATACTAAAGAAGTACCTGTGAGTGTTAAAAATAATGATTTTTTTCGCATCTCATTAAATAACTACATGGGCGTATTATTTTTGTTTCTCAGTAATGAGCTGACTAAGAGATCAAAGCTTCTGACTGAAACACAGCAACTCAAACAACAAAACTCAGAGCTCCGCATGCTTCTGCACAAATATAAAAACTCAAAGGTGTGTGTGTGTGTGTGTAAGATATTCATACACCAGTCACTTCATTAGCTACATTTTGCTAGTACTGGGTTGGACCTGCTTTTGCCTTTAGAACTGCTTTAATTCTTCATGGCATAGTTTCAGCAAGGTGGAAACATTCTTTAGAGATTTTTTTTTTTTTAAGATTATTCACATAGCATCATAGATTGATAAAGGTTTGTTTGATTGTTTCTCCTAATAGGTCAATGCTGAACTGATGTTGCCACCCACCCAGATGATGCAGTGATGAGATTATATCTTCATCATCAAAACTTGTTACATTGCAAATACAATATATACTGAACAAAAATATAAACGCAACACTTTTGTTTTTGCTCCCATTTTTAATGAGATGAACTCAAAGATCTGAAACGTTTTCTACATAAACAAAATAACCATATCTCTCAAATTTGTTCACAAATCTGTCAAAATCCGTTACGATGAAGAACTGGAGTCAGGTCGAGACCCCAATGAGGACGAGGAGCATGCAGACAGTTTTTGCAGAAATTCTTTGGTTATGCAATCTGATTGTTTCAGCAGCTGTCTGAGTGGCTGGTCTCAGATGATCATGGAGGTGAACATGCTGAATGTGGAGGACCTGGGCTGGTGTGGTTACACGTCATTTGCGGTTGTGAGGCTGGTTGAATGTACTGTCAAATCCTCTGAAACAACTTTGGAGACGGCTTATGGTAGAGAAATGAACATTTAATTCACGAGCAACAGCTCTGGTGGACATTCCTGCTGTCAGCATGCCAATTGCACGCTCCCTCAAAACTTGCGACATTTGTGGCATTGTGTTGTGTGATTCAACTGAACCTTTCAAAGTGGCCTTTTACAGGTGGCCAGTCTAAGGCACACCTGTGCAATAATCATGCTGTCTAATCAGCATCTTGATATGGCACACCTGTGAGGTGGGACGGATTATCTCGGAAAAGGAGAAGTGCTCACTATCACAGATTTTGACAGATTTGTGAACAATATTTGAAAGATATGGTTATTTTGTGTATGTAGAAAATGTTTCAGATCTTTGAGTTCATCTCATAAAAAATGAGCAAAAACAAAAGTGTTGCGTTTATATTTTTGTTCAGTATAAGTAAGAATTAAACAATCGGTATCTGTTCTTAATGTAGTTTCCGAAAGTAATGGCGTTTTTTTTTTGTGTCCCAAATCTTTTTGACAGATCCTTCACTGTTATCATTAATTTTTCAATTACATATTTTCTCTTTTCATACATTATGTATCTGTCCTATTTCCATTTTCACTGGTTTATCCTGTCAAATTAAGTGGTAATGGTTTATCCATTTTAATATCATTCCCCATGTCACGTCCTGATTTAATGTTTCCCATACCTTAGATGCTAGCTTCAGTTAGAATTATTAATCTCTAACAGCATGTTAATTACTACAACATTTTTATTAAATAACTGACATGATGTGTATTGTATTTTTTTCAGACTAGACCTACATTTTGAAACAAATAATGTTGTACTGATCTACCACGCATGCAGCAGAGGGAGCCATTTCTCTTGTGCACAAATTCATTTATCTTCAGTAAACATTTTATTCTGGTCAGGGTCCTGGGCTCACCAAAACTTGAAAAGCAAGGTTTTTCCCACCTTTCTTTTATCCAGTTTTAGTGACTTAAATTGAAATTCCTGTTCGTGTTCAAAACTCAATTTAGTCCTCTGCTGTTATAGCTGTTCAGTCTGATTGTTCAGCATAGTGTGCATTCTGAAATGCTTTTCTGCTCAGCTCAGTTGTAACAAAGTCATTTAATATATTTTCTTCTCTATTCTGGTGTTTGATATGAATCTTAACTGAAGCTTATGACCTGTATCTTTCTGATGTAATGCATTGTACACAAAGTACAATGATTGTAGTCAAATTTCAATGTTTTTTGTGAAGTTTGGATGCAATGCTTTAACCTCTTGGAATGTAAGAATGTAATTTTACAATCCATTAGCTTTATATGTAATGGTAACAACTTTAATGGGAATGCATATAAAGCTAATGAATTGTAACATTACATTAAAACATTGCATCCAAACATCACAAAAACATTAAAATTTGACTACAATTCTTAAGGGAGTGCAAATGGATGGGATTTGCATTTCCATTTATTTTATTGCTACTAATGAATAAAATGGAGCTTTAACTGAAATAAAAACCCTTGATGACAGACTAAATGTTAAAGATTATTTATTTATCAATGCAAGATGACAATAGTTCAGTCACATGTAAGTGGGACAGGAGCTCCTTTGTTTTCGTCTACATTTGACTGGTTCTGGTCAGTCCACAGGACTTAAGTATCCCTGATCAGCTTGGTAAGCTTCTGGATCTTTGACTTTGTGGACATATCCACATATTTATCACCGATACTGACGATCATGCCCCCGAGAATGGAAGGATCACTCTAAGAACAGAAAGAGTTTCTCATTAAACATGTTTAAGACAAGGCACATAATGGTCTTTAAAAAAAAATTAGTGAGAATCAATTTATTTACAAAAATGTCACTTTCTTCACAGGATATTACTAATAATACTTACATTTCTTTTCTCCAAAAAATATTTGTCCATTTTTTTATTTAAATTAACTACATAAAAACAAATACAACAGACAAGGCATCATGCTAAAAACTGTAAGCTGCTAATCTGATAAATGATGGCATAACTACAATACCATTACTTGCCAACAATATTTCAATTAAACACTACTCCAGCCTTATAAGCACCCAAATTCATATGATGTCATGAGACATATAGGAACTGTCTGTTTTGCAACAGTGCAGTTTAAACATTCTACCTGTTTAATGTTTAACACTAAACTATTTTTTCTTGTTTGATAAGTGGGGAGTGATCAACTACACACCTTATAATAATAATTTGCTTCATATATAAAAAAAAGGGGATTATTAATAGATTATCCATTAAAACAAATAATAGGGTATTATATTACATTTTAATAATAAATTTTGGCTTAATTCTTGTCTGGAACATGGCAAGGCTTGGTTCTTTTTCTCTGGAATATCTAAAATATCCAGGAAATGTTTTTAGATATTATCCATTTGTTTTGTCTTGTTGTGCTTAGAAACAAGACCTACCTTGGTCTCAAGCTTGATGGTCTCTCCCTTTGACAGGAACCCATTGAGTGCTACCTTCAACTCAGCAAGATTAGCCTCATCCAGGGGCTGTATTCACACAATATGTATAAAAAGAAATAAATAAAAAAAAGAAAAGAGAGAAACCATCACACACACACCATGTACACCGTCATTATGCATACTGCAGTGATCAAACCAAATGTCTGCTGGAAGAATGGAAAAAATAAGAAGGCTGACCTGAGCAGTAGTGACCGAGCAGGTGACCTCTCCCCTGTGAGCACTCATCATTTTGCCAAAAGCAGTAATGACTTCAGGAGTCAGGGACAGGCGACCGTTATCAGCAAGCACATCTATGGTGGAGAAACAGCAAGAATTATTCCACATAAAGCGGCGTGTCACAGCCGTTAAAAAAAAATGTAATGTAATTTAACGCAATATTGTCCATTTAAAAAATTACCATTTATGCGATTTATGCCAGTAAATACAATGGTTTTACTACTATGTAGTGTATTTTGTTTTTGAAACCCCATACAGCTAATAACTTTGACCAAGGGCACAAACTGTAAATATTGTACGGACAGGATGAACAGAAATATAAAATCCATAGCATCAGTGTTCTAATGTTTACAGCGTGCAGGAGTGAAGATCTTAGTTGATTTACAAACGATCGACGAATAGTAACCATTCACATTCGAAGATGCATTCTTAAAAGATACAAAGTCAAAAAGTTTACCAAAGTAGTGAATGAAAAGACAGAAGTGGATGCTCCATATGATGTACAGTGGAACCCTGGATAATTCGTTTTAGAAGCATTGTTGTATATCAAACCACTCATATATTTCAAAGTGAATTTCCCCATAAGAAATAACTCTGATAATTGATCCCAAATATATGCATTTGTGCACGAACGGGCATGTGTATGTATGAAGGCAAGAGGAGAGGAGGATGAAGGGGGCTACTGTGTAGGATGACTTTCACACACACTAACAGAAACACTGCTCCTTCGAGATTCTTTTCAACGGTGAAGTGCAGGTAAATTTGTTTTATTTTTACTTTACAGCAGTGATTCCGTTAGAGTGTGTGTGTGTGTGTGTGTGTGTGTGTGTGTGCACGCACACAAGTGTCAGAGAGGAATCACTGCTTTCTGACAGAAGAGACTCTGGAAACTGTATCTTTAACAAAGTAGCCTCTCTACTGACACTTGCTTTTGCTTAAGAATCTGTGCTTTTTCTTTGCCTAGGCGACCCTTTTTTTAATAATATATAATAAACAAATCACAGACTCCTACTTTAAAAGACTAGCTCTTCTAATTTTTTCCCAGACTCTATGACGTTTTGACAAAATCAGAAAATGTGTAAGTAAAAACAAAAACTACAAATAAAAACTATACTCTGCATAGAAACAAAGTCCCAGCTTGAGTGTGTGCAGAAAGACATATACTCACTGATGAAATTCATTGTGATTGGGGAGACCTTGGCCTTGGTCAAAGCATCATTGACAGTCTTCTGTTTAATGCTGCGCTTGACATGGGGATTCAACACAATGCTGGACAACTTAGGATCCTTTATCAGGGTCTAAGAGAAATAGAACTGAATAAGAACACAGTATATAGAACACAGTACATGCAATTATGTTAGGGGGATGAGTTTGGGCTGTTAAGATCTTCTGCAAAAGTGCCGTAAAGCAAGAATATAATGTAAAGTGTTTGCAGATGGAGAGGATGGGGGGTATGGTGGGGAGAAAAAGATCCACTCACAGACACACGACCCAGCTCTTGTTCCACTTTGTCCAGATTCTTCTGCTTACTGGCTGCAGAAAACAAAGCAGTGGCATAACGGCCTTCCACTCCATACACCTGGATGGGGGGCTGAGGACACAGTTTGAGTTTACTACCAATAGTAGTCTCAATGTAAAATTAATCCACTGAGGTTATTAAAAACTAATGCCTGCAAAGTTTACAGGACAAAAACTTTCACAGGTTCTGGTTTCTTGATAATGTAAATACATTGTTTTAAAGACGTGCCACAACATTAATGGAACTCTAGACAGTTTTAAAGAATGACGTTCATTATTTATTTATCTTCTATACCACTTATTCTGTACAGAGTCATGGGGGGGCTGAAGCCTATTTCAGGAAACTTGAGGTGCAGTACACCCTGGACAGAGTTCCAATCCATCACAGGGCACATCCAAACACTACAGACAATTTGAGAATGCCAATAAACCTAACCTGCATGTCTTTGGACTGAGGGGGAAACCCGGGAAACTTACCAAGTACGGGGAGAACATTCAAACTCCACGGACACATAAGCGAGACAGGAATCAAACCCTGGCCATGGAAATGCGAGGCCACAGTGCTAACCACTACACCAAATTATAAACACTGAAAAATTGTTGTGGTATGATAGTAATAAAGCATTGAAGCATAGATCGCGCCACATCATGGATCATTTTCCAGCAGCAGAATGCCCGGTTATGCTTTACTGCATACTTAGTCATGAGGCAATAATGCAATTACATAAATTCATGTGGCTTAGTACCATCCCCTTTCTTTATTTTCAGGGCCATGGGTTTGAATCATTGCACATAGAATTGCCAATGTAACTTCTAAAGCAATGAAAGCTGGCATGAAGTCACAGGTCACTGCAGCTAACCATTAATGTCAGCTTGATAGACACATGGATGAGGTTAGTTAAGACAACCTTTGGTGTAAGGCACTAAACAAAATTAAGATGGACACAATGAAAGAGCTTCTGTTCATGTGATTTTCTTGATCTACATAAATTTACAGGGAGTTGATTTTTTTTCATAATAGAGAACACAGTCTGATGGGGAAACAGCTGTGCTATATTTTACCTTAATCAATTTGGAAGCCGGTCTGACCACCGACGTGCTCAACTGCCGCACCTGGAGAGAGAGATAAATGAAACAGTTTTCATTACCAGATAAATAATATCGGTTTTATCATTAACCTTACTAACAATAAACGCAGTGCGCTTACAATTAGAAAGCAGTTTACAGCTACCTCTCTGTATAACCTTCAGTGTTCAAGTGCATGGCGGTTACCCAGACTCTCACCACCGTTAGCATTATGGCTAACTATGTCAAAATACACCCTAACTAACCCCGTGCGTAAGAACGGAAAACTTTCTCTCCAGGACAATCATATTTCAACTAATTTTATCACTTAAAGGAAATACTGGTATGTCCCGTACATGACTGGATAATTTATAGGAAGGAAAAGATCTAGCTAGCAAAACTGCTGTTGTTGCTAACATTAAGCTCCTATGAAATGACTAGCCGGCTTGTGCAGTGTGGTTCTAACTTACATTTAAAAATAAATGATTATTTGGATGTTTTAGTATTTAAAAAAAGTGACACTCTTGTTCTTTGGCATTAAATTGCTTATTTAAATCGAATATATACAGAAAGGTTTTCAGAATGTCATACCTGCAGCCCCAGACCAAGCGCTGCCATTTTCTCCTGCGACTGTGTAGGTCAAAATAACTGCGCATGCGCGGAAATCGCAGGCAAAAAAACGCCAAGCGCTGTGGCTGCAGCAGTGGATTATGGGTAGAGTAGTTAATAACGTGGTCTTTATGGAAAATTACAGTCTGACTAACATGTTGAAGGCGAATTAAATAATGAAATTGATGCCAGTTCCAAGAACATTGGATTATTTGTCTGCTGCTGCTGCAAAGCCACATATCACAACAACATCAGCTTAATCAAACAGGGACCTCAATATTATATTAACAGTGACACATTACTAAACGTACACTGATCAGCCACTTCATTAACACCACTGTCGATATTATGGTATTGCTATAAATAAAATAGTAATATTATTTGCTACTCTGATAACATAAAGTTAAGTAGTAAAAAATAATAACCGTGTATCTATTAGTTTGCACAGCTTTCTGTGTTTTGACTTTTGCTGTAATTTTTGCTCTTCTTTTTTTTCTCCTCTCCTTTTGTATCAGTATAATTCTTCTTTGACTGTAGTTTCTCTATTCCTTATTATTATTATACATTCTCCATGTTGTTTCATGGCTCTGGCACGTATTAGGCCTTGTTCACATGGGCGTTAAAATAAAAAAAAAAAGCGCTTTTCTGGCGTTCGTAGCGTCCAATAAGCGTGTATCAAGCACCGAGGGTTTTCTACACATAGGAGTCAATGAGAGTGTTCACATGGGCTTTGGTGACGTGCGTTTGTCCGGCTGCGCGTTTATACAGCGCCAAAAAAACATTGAATGCAGCTTTTTCATGGAAATGCGGGGAAAAAAGCATAATATAGTGATAAGTAGTCTCGCATCAAATCGCATATTGGTTGATCAGCGTGCAATGTGGCATTGCAACAGCTGCAGCAGACGATCAAAAGTGGAAACTGACATTCGACAGTAATTGAAAAACTTGAACACTTGAAAAGAACATTAATGTCTGATATAGCAAAATGGTCCTTATTAAAAGGAGGCACCTCAAATAAAACGATAAGGGCTTTCATATCCAGTTCCCGACACTGCCTTCACAGGTTAACACACAACCTACAATTTGGGCTGCAGGCTGGCGTTAGACAGAGCCAAATGAATGCCAGTATAGATGTCAATTGACAAATATAAACGTCTAGGACGTTCAGAGCGCGTTTGTTTATCCAAAAATTTAACACCCGTGTAAAAAATTTCCACGCAAGTTTTTCAACAATTAATTTTTTTTATTTTGCCCTTTTCCGCATTTCCCTATGTATAGCATGTATATAGCATGAAATATATCCGGTCCTCCGAAGCGCAAAATGAACACGCAGAAAGCGAACTAGAAGCGGTTTCCTTGCGTTCGTTGGGTTTTGAACGCCAAGAAAAAGCTGCATGCAACGTTTTTTTAATGGCGTATAAACGCGCAGCCGGACAAACGCATATCACCAAAGCCCTTGTAAACACTCTCATTGACTCATATGTGTAGAAAACACATGATCCGCGTTCACCGGACGCTACGACCGCAAAAAAAAACGCTTGATTTTAACGCCCGTGTGAACAAGGCCTTAATCACGTTGGCTAGCCACTGAATGTTCTTATGAATATAGATAGTGATACATTGTTTTGTGTATGATTAAACTTGATGCAAATACTGTAAATTTTCGGTTCTGTGTGTAAATTAGATTACTGCCCTCAGACGGTCCCTTGTAAATCTGAAATAAAAATATGAGATATATAGAGCCAAAGAGGAAGGGGCCCCAATGATACCCTTATCTTTAGGGCCCAGAGTTCTGTTTGCTGAAAATTTGGCAGCTCTGGTAAAATCAAACCAGGAGTAGGCCTTAATCCAGAATACTTGTAGATGAAATGTAGATGAAGATGCAAGTTCCTTAAATGTTAAATACAGTTAAAATTGGTAAAATAAATATTGTCATAATAAATGAAATTGCAAGTCATTTCTGTTTCTGTAACATACCAAATAACATCTAAACATTTCCTGGTAAAATATATTTTATTTAAGTTATAAGAATCTGGAGACAAACTGGTACAGGCCTTGCTTTTTGGGATATGTCCATAACATTTCCGTAACATTTTCTTTTTGAACCTCTATTTTATTTTTAAAACTATTGTCATCAAAATGTTATAATCACTTCTGTCAACAAGAACTTGTCTAACCTGTGTTACTTGATCTTCATTACCATAGATCTGGTTCTGAAGTTCTGAAACCTGCCTCCTGGGAGGTTTACTTTAAGCCTCAGTTTATGTCTGGAGTAGCTTCAATCTTTCTACAGCAAATCAGTTTAGTTAATTCAGAACTAGGTTAAGTCTAGGACTATTCCAAATCAGGACTCTGTAAGCTTATTGCTGTTTATCTGGTTATGACTAACTAATGGTTATGGCTAAGAGGCCTTAGTACTGTACCTGTGCGAGAAACCACCCATTTACTGTATGTAATGTTCCTGCAGATTATGTTGTTTGCATGATATTTGCATTTAGGCATTTGGCAGATGCTTTTATCCAAAGGTAATTACAAATGTGCTTTGCAGTTTTTGTCATTGGATAGATCCTTAAACTGGTTACTAGGTTACCAACTATAAGTAACATCACTCAAACGCTATTGGGAATTAACCCACCTATCTCAGAAATGATATAAGCGACAAGATACAAAAAAGAATAGGTTTCCAGAGAAACAGGATGTTTTGTTTTAGATGAATGTCCTTCATCAGCTGTGCAAGCAGACATTTTCCTGAAACATTAAATACACATTTGCTTGCACAGCTGACAAAAGACATACAGTATGTCAGAAAAATCCGGTTTCAACCTCATCACCCAATCATGTAGCAGCAGCACATACTGTATATAGAAATCATGCAGATTCAGGGTAGGAGTTAACATTCATAAAGAATATTTGAAAGGATGAAAAAAAACTATGCAATATTGGTGACTTTCATTATGGCATGTTATTTTGTGCCAGGTGAGTTGGTTTGAGTATGTGAGACTGCAATGTTTGTAGGATTTTCATCCATGAGAGTTTGGACATGAAGGAGTGAAAAACAAAAACATCAAGTGACCAGTAGTTCTGCAGGTGGATAATCCTTGCTGATGAGAGGGGCTCGAGAAAAACAGCCAGACTGGCTCAAGGTGATGAGGAGGCATTATTAACTAACGAAACTGCTCTTTAGGACTGTGGTAAGACGCAAAGCATCCCAGGACGCATAACATGCTGAACTGTTACATTGCTGGGCTTACAGGACTTACAGTTGTGTTCCCCCACTTTTAATTAAATTTTTTATTTTTTTTATTTTTTTTGGGGGGGGGGGGGCACATAATAAAAATAATCAAAACTAGTCACTGTAACAGGCAAGTACAAACCTCAGATAGCAACACATAGCAGTGTAATTATTTATTTAACAAAAATGGAACTAAAAAGAAAAAGAAATGCGGGCAATATTAAGCCCCCTCTTACTGCTAAGAGGGTTGCAGCTAAGTTGCAGCCAGGTGCTGCTAATCATCAGCCCTTGTTTAACTGATCATCAGCAGGTGTGCAGACCTCCATAAAAGTAAATGTTTTGGCAGTTTGCTGGTCTGTAGCACTCAGGTGTGTATCTTAACACAATGACAAATGCGAAAGACATATGAATAATCTTAGAGAAACAATTCTTGCTGCACATCAATCTGGAAGGAGTAATAAAAACATTTCCCAACAATTTGGAGTTCAGCATTCTATAGTAAGAAAGATTATTCACAAGTGGAAAGCATTAAAGACAGTTGTCAATCCTTCCAAGAGTGGACATCCTGGCACATTCACCCCAAGGTCAGACTGTGCAATGCTCAAAATAATTTGAAAAAACACTAGAGCTACATATTAGCCCCTACAGGCCTCCTTAGCACATTAAATGTTAATCTCCATGAAAGGACAATTAAAGGCGACTTAACAGGTACTTTGCTTGAAAGGGTTGCAGGGAGAAACATGGAAGCATGACTGAGATTTGAAAATCTACATGTAAAAAAAAAACTCATGACTTTGGGAACAGTGTCTTATGGAAAAATGAATCCAAAGTGGAGTGTTTGGGCCATGATTGGTAAAAACCGAATAGCATTTCAGCAGAAACACCTCATACCCACTGTTATGCATGGCATTGGATGAGTGATGATTTGGGCTTGTTTTGCAGCACCTTACAGTCAATAAGTTGACCATGCAATCGTCTTTTGATTCATACACATTCACATTACATACAAACTTATACTTATTTTGTTTGTGTAAAGCTGCTTTGCGACAATGACAATTGGTAAAAGCGCTATACAAATAAAATAAAATTGAATTGAATTCTGTATACCAGAGTCTTCTAGAGGCAAATGTGAGGCCATCTGACAAAAACAAAACAACAACATAGAAATAAGAAAAGGAGGTAGTAACTTTTGAACACATATGTTTTATTAACAACCACAGCTGACAAACACATTTTTTCAGTATATTTAATATTCAAGGTTAAAGATTTAGTGTCATTGTTTTGAACAATAAAATGTCAATAGCATACTCCTCAGAACAGTGTCATCTTAACCCCTAAAATCACACATCACAAATACATATCTGGTCTTTTACTACTAAATACACTCAGGCTGACTGACAAACATTTTCATGACACGTTGCATTATGCTCATGGTATTGCATACTTTTTATTGCACACACTGCATACAGTACACATTCAGTCATGATAGTGCATGATGACTCTACTGTAAATAGTTTCCTTATATCCTGTTTCCACATCTTGAAGAAATTCAGTGCAAAGTGTTTTGCACGAGCACAGGCTAAGACCTACACTTTAAATACTCAGAAGTTATTTTGGTTTACGGGACCTTTTTTAAAATTTGTTTTTTATTTAGGTTTTTAACTTGAGTGATTTGGTTAGAGTTAGCGTTAGATCGCAAACAGATGCTGCAAAAGCAATGCATTAGGAAAGAGAGAGATAAACAGAGAGACACAGAGCTAGAGAGATTCTCTATCTGTATTCCTCTTGTTCTAGGGCACACACATGCAAAAGCCTGTTATCACAGTAAGCCATTGTATGGAGTGCTAAGCACAAAAAAAAATTAGGGTTGCAAAACACTCTGTTTCAAGTACAAAAACTTTCTGTTGTGTGGGATTCCCAGAGTACAGATAAAGGTCATGAGATGTTTAAAAGCAATAATTCTTTACTCCCAAGTTTCTAATATGCTTGTGGTTGGCTTAAAGCCATTACAGTATATCCGTAAATACTTTATACTTTAACAGTAAATCACTTATGTATATTTTCATTGCACATGTTTGCATATTTCATATGAAACTCATTTACACACCCACATACAACTGGAGTTAATTATCACCTGTTTAAAAAAAACTGTTTTTAAACAGAATGTAAAAATCTGGTTTCTAGAACTCCTGAGGTACAGTAGAAGACCCAAGATTAATTTGAGAATATTCTAAGAAATATACAGGTTATCACAGAAACCAAATCCATGGTATAAAACAACAACAACTTATTACTCAGCTGACTGAGAATAAATTTAATAATAATAATAAAATAATAATAAAATGATCACACTTGATAAGACAGGCAATTGTCTAAAATCTAAAAAATGAAAATCTTGTTTATGTAACCCAGATTTTTTCAGCGTTCACCAGTCTACCTATGAGGTTGTGGGAAATAAGCATGCTACAGTTTAGTATGCAACTAATTTCTTAATTAAGCCGAACAGCAAGACAAGAACTTTTTTAGCCTTCCATATCTATGCTCTCTCTCTCTCTCTCTCTCTCTCTGTTCAATTCATCTCTGCCCTCTGAGTTACACTCAAGATTATCTATGTGAATCCAGGGCAGATAACAACATGTTACTCAACAGAACCAGAAGGAAACACAACTAGCAAATCAAATACCACACATGCAAAAATTCAAACTAAATAATAAGTTGCTGTAAATTATAACAAAATTACCACAGCAGTAATGCTTGTTCTAAATTAAAATATGTGAATAAATAAGTACTTTATCAGTGTACTGCACATCATAATAAGTAACATAACTCAATACAGTACACTTAAAATAATCCATTAAAAAAACATTGTGTGCAGGAACTAAGGTTACACTTGTTTATGAGGACTTGCTATTGTGACCCTGGCATTTAAGTCATAAGTGGATGTGATGGGCATTTAAGACTGATCCACTGATGATGAGGAATAATACAGGCCAGGTGTTGCTGGTCTACGATAGTCTACACAGTATTAAGGTGTATGTTGATAGTATTAAAGTGATCTTGCCAAACGTTGTATTTGTTGTTGCCAGGGTAATATTCCACACTTTAATTTTAACTGCAATTTCAGAAACAACCACACAGTTTAAGAGGATTCAAATTAATGTACTAAAAAAAGAGAAATGTTTTTTTTTTTTTAGTGCAGTGATTTGATTCGAGGACAAGGGCAAGTGTTTAATAAATGCCCAGATGTAGCAAAAATACACTACCATTATAATGATTATGATTATGCAGTAAATATTTTCAAACATATGAGGCAGCCTAGTAAAGTTTAGTGAAGACAGCCTGTCTGTGTTGGCGTTGCTTTTAGGTCTAGGGTTAGGGCTAGTGAATAGTCAGAGTAATTGTCAGTGCTAAATGTGAGAGGGAAAGGCAGGGATGATTAACCCCTTAGAGGGGCTAGGCCCTAAATAAGAATGTATGATTAATTAAAAAGGGCATGGCCAGTTTTTCTGCGTGTGTGTGTGTTTCCTGATTTTGTTACATTATTAGACATTTTAAAAAGTGTAATAAATATTTAAATCTAGCCTGTTTCTTATAACATTTTTTCCACTTAAAAAATATTCCACATTTAAACAATACAAAATGAATTTAAAAACAAGAGTTTACTGTAACATTTAGCTTAAATTTAATTTAATAAAAAAAAAAAACGACATTGTTACTGAGCATGTATCTGTCACTAGTGAATTATTATTTCGAAACAAACTTGCAAATATTTCACTCCTATCACACGGTGTGAAAATGTGTAAATCCTGTACAATGTGTTGGATTATAAAGAGACTGCGACATTTTACCTCCATAAACTCCTCCAAAGTCTCAAAACTCAACTCAATAGTGAGCTTGCAGGTTGAGTGGCTGCAATCACTCGGATGCAGGCAGTTTCTAACACCTTTAACAGACGCAATTTTTGACTAACTAGCGCTTGTGGTGTTTGATCGTGTGTTTGAGACTAATTCTAGATTCTAGATTAAAGGCTTTTAATGATTTTTAATAATGTAAACCTATAAAATACATTTCTGTTGAGCCACTCAGAAGATTTTGCTCTTGGTATAGAATCGTTTACATCTGAGCCTGATCAGCCGAACACGGGTCATGACGAATCAAACTGAAATAGCCGATTGACCAGCTCATCTCTATTATAAACACACAAACATTTTTTTTAAATCGAGACAAAAGAATCTTGATTCAAAACTGAATAATTTTTTTTAAATCCTTACTGCTTTATATTAAGCCCCTATGCCCCCTTGTTTTTGTTTGTTTGCGTGTTCTTCTGTTTGTTTTACTAATATTTATATCTTTTATTTGTAGTTTAAATGAGATATTGTAAAAAAAAAAAAAAAAAGAAAAAAATAACATTTTTTTTATTATCATTATCATGTCAAATAATGGTTTGATGTTGATATAAATAGAGGGTGTAGAGCTCTACACTACACAAGGAATGCTGGGAGCGGGAGCGGCTTAACCCTGGTGTGCGCGTGTGCGCGCTCGCATGTGTGCGCCCCTCCCACATGTCCACTCGCTGTGGGCGGAGCCTCGACTCATTGCTCAGTGTTTTAAAAGCGTCTGTTGAAGCGCTTCTAACTTATTCTTCCAGCACCACTCTGCGTGATAGAAGAAGATAAACAGACTGAGAAACCATTAAACCATCAGCATCTGGATTGTTTAAAGGTTATCTGCTATCAACTGCGTGTTGGAAGACGTGGCCGAGTGTGTGAGCTCTGTGTGGCACAGTCACTTCCGGAGTCGTTATTTTCATTCAATGGAATCTCAAGTAGCAACGTTGTACGGTTTTAAGTCGTACCTTTGTACATGGTAAGTCGTTCCTTGTAGTCGTCGCCTCATTTGACAAACAGTGGGAGTGTAACAGCCGTAAGAGAAAGGGCTGAGAGACAGTGGTGCTCATTGTTGTGTTCTGCTGATTGAGAGGACTGAGAGGAGTAGTGCCGTCTTGTGTCATTGCACGGCAAATTGCAAGTTCGGCGAGATTTCGTTCTACATATAAGTAATGACATTGTAACAACACCTTAATTCTGGTGATGATAATGTTTTCAGGTAACAGTGACTGAGAACGTGAAAGTGGGAGAGCGCGCGAGCGCAGGTCACTTCTGGAAAATTCCACGCACTTGCTGCTTCTTGATGAGCTGATGATGCTCGAGCGCGTTTGTCTGTTGACGTGGTCTGGTAGTGTGATTAAACCTGTCACGCCTTTCGGAGGCCAGGGCACGCCAGTGTTAACCAGTGTTTTTTTTTTAAACTGTTATTTGTCATTTTAATCTAAACACTTCGCATCATAATTTTGTTTTGGTAATAAACTCCGCTGTGCCGTTGCTGACTGCCATCTCAGTCACAGATCGATATCACTATCTTGGTGTTTCCGATTACAGAAAAAAGAAAGAAATATGTCACGTGTTAATGTTATGTTTTATCCTCCTGTAGCTTTCATTTCAGCTCTCGTGCGCTGTTTTTGTTTTGTTTGTTTGATTTGATGATCAGCTGTAACCTGTGTCAATAATACAAGCTACTACCTGTATGTCATTGCAGGCATTTATAAGAAAACATGTCTCGATGACCTTGTCATCTCCTGTCATCAGCTGATCTGTTGCCAAGGGTTACCGGAGCCCATCTAAGTGAAGAGCATGAACATTGAGCTCAATTTTGCACAGCTATAAGTAAGAGTAGAAGCCAGGCTTCTCATCATTCTCTCTCTCTCTCTCTCTCTCTCTCTCTCTTTGTCTCTCTCTCTCTCGACAGAAATTTCTTTAAGGGAATTAGATCAGCCTGTCTGTTCACAAACCTTTAATAGAGCACAGGCTTACATGTCTGGCTTCAGCATCCCTTTTTAGGAACTGAGCGAATCCTGTGATAAGCAAATAATTTGGAAGGGCAAAAATCTTAAAGGAAATAACACTGTAGTTTATCAGTATCGGTGAACGTGTGTGTCTTGCTAGAATAACGAATAGAGAGTATCACCGCTGAGAGTGTACAGAGAGGAATGAAGGACTGAGAGAAATTACTTATTAGGGTTAGGGTTCAATCTTGGCCTAGCGTGTGAATGAAAACTGTATGCCATGCGATATATACACCAGAAGAGGGCAGCATTACAGATTGATTCTGGTTTCGAATAACCAAATTCAATAATTGTCAACAGTTAGAACAGCTTCAATGTGCAGATAAATGATCTGGTTTCAGATTTGGCGGAATTGTAGCCTTATTGTATGTGTGTTAAAATGTGTAATAGTAGAGCAGTGAAAGGAAGTTATCAGATTAATATGAATAGGTTATAAAATATAAATATTTTTTAGGCGTTGCTCTGGCATTTGTGGTACTTGCAGTTCAACGAAGTAGTTTATGATTTATATATGTCTATGGAAAGCTACATCTAAATTTTTAAATTTGTTAAAATACAGGACGTGCCAAAACATACACAGGGAAAATTTTTTTTTTTTAAATTATATTTGAGTTCATTTATAAAACATCCTCTAATCTATTGCCATTTCTTTTTAAACACGCGTGGAGTCATCTTTCCCACTCATGATGAACTCATGGTAACATATCTTGTGTTAAGATTGCAGTTGCTCTTTGAATGTGTTCCTTTAAATGATCTTTGTGCTAAATCTTTTATTGCTACACCTATGGCCGTCATGTGACCACCGTGCAATTTTCCAAGATGCTTGGATAAAAAGTTTTAATTTCCTTATGTATGAATACCTTTGTGTGACCATGTAGTTAAACCTTGTATGAATATATTGTAATAATCCGACAATAATTATTATTTATAAATAATTTTGACAATAAATAGATCTCAGTAAAAGGAGTTCAAATATTATATTTATTCATATTTGTTATTTATTAAATCATTTTAGTGGGTTAGACATTCAGTGCTGGGCCTAGCGATAAGGAGGATAGAAAAAGAAACACTGAAACAGTTGCCTTTTCATAATGGCGGCATTAATACCTTATGTAATGTTCTAATAACATTATTAATTTCATCCTAATTTCTGGTGGTATTCAAGTCAAACCCAGACATTTGATGAAATTTCTTATGAATGAAGGTGCAAAACTGATTGACATTTACAGAGGACTTTAAGTACAGTACGGTTATGAGACTCTTAGTCATAGTAAAAACATTTGGATTGTGCAAAAATTGTAAAGAAGACTATGCGTCTCTGAATGGCTTAGAGTCCACTTCAGTCATTCCTGTGGACATTCAGAGAGTGGCATGAGCCTTGAAAATTAATGGATAAATAGCCACCAACTTGAAACCACTTGCCTTTTACATTCCCTGTACAGTCTTGACCTCACTCCAAGCCATTTCCACCTGTTTTGACCATTAAAGGAGTTCCTGGGAGGCCAAAATTTTAGATGTGAATCAGGCATTCCAATTATGGCTTCAGTGTACTGAAAAAAACGTTTTACCTTGCTGATATTCAAGCACTAGTAAAACTCTGAAATAAGTGCATTAGTATAGCAGGGAATTATAAAGAGAAATAAAGGGAGTTTTATGTTTTGTGTTATTCTGCGCAGTAAAAATTCTCGGTTGAACCAAAGAAGTTGAACGTCCCTCATATGTTAGTGGTTTTCAACCTTGGCTTTTGAGGATCTCTTGTGTTTCACATTTGAGTGTTTTCCTGCTGTTTTACATCACTTCAATTCAGAAAAGGTAATTAATAGTTAAATCAGTGTGCTGGGGGCTGAGAAAACACAAAAATGTGCAGTGCAGAGGTTTCTCCAGGACTGCGGTTCAAAACAAGTGTAATACAGTATGTGCCTCTATAAGTGAAAATGATTTGTATTACCATTGTGTGACTCTACATACAGCATTTGAACTAATGCATGTTCTTTTTCTCTCTTTTTTATTTCTGTCTTGTTATCTGTCTGTCTCTATCTTTTCTGTCTTGCAGGAACATAAAATCTAGCCGTTGGTAGATGAGAAGACTGAGACATCTTCCAGAGAATCTTCTCTTCATGAGGGGCATCAAGTGGATTGTTTTAACCCTAAATGCTTAAACTAAATAGTAATTACCCTAAGAGATGGTGGATGCATATGCTCCTTTCTAAGAAGACACTAAACCAAAGATTTAAAAGGCTATTTTTGTTTCTGTCTTTATTTAAAGACAAATTTATAATTATATATTAGTATTATTTTGAACTTTACTATTAAACATTTAAACATGGCATCGTCAATGGAGGTAGCAGACATTGTAGTTGTTGCACTTTATTTTATTCTTGTGCTTGCCATTGGCTTTTTTGCCATGTGGAGGGCCAATCGCAGCAGTGTAAGCGGTTACTTCCTGGCCGGACGAACTATGAACTGGGTGGTGATTGGAGCGTCCCTGTTTGTCAGCAACATCGGCAGTGAGCACTTTATAGGCCTAGCTGGCTCTGGGGCAGCAAGTGGTTTTGCTGTTGGTGCCTGGGAGTTCAATGCCATTCTTCTCCTTCAGCTTCTGGGCTGGGTGTTCATCCCGGTCTATATCTACTCTGGAGTATACACAATGCCAGAATACCTTTCAAAACGCTATGGAGGAAAACGGCTAAAGGTTTACTTTGCTGGTCTTTCACTTTTGCTCTACATCTTCACCAAACTGTCAGTGGACTTATATGCAGGAGCTCTCTTCATCCAAGAGTCTTTAGGCTGGAATCTCTACCTGTCAATCATCTTGCTCATTGCCATGACAGCATTGCTAACAGTAACAGGTGGCCTGGTTGCTGTGATCTACACTGACACTATTCAGGCCATACTTATGATCGGCGGAGCATTGAGCCTTACAGCCATCAGCTTGATTAAGGTGGGTGGACTGGAAGGTGTTAGAGAGAAATACATGGAGGCTGTTCCAAATGTCACTGCCATTCTTGCCAGGCACAACTATAGTTTTGCATACACCAATTCCTGTCGGATTCACCCAAAGACAAATTCTCTCAAGCTCCTACGAGGGCCCCTTGATGAGGACATTCCCTGGCCTGGGTTCCTTTTAGGCCAGACTCCAGCATCCATCTGGTACTGGTGTGCTGACCAGGTCATAGTACAAAGAGTACTTGCAGCTAAGAACATTGCCCATGCAAAGGGCTCCACCCTAATGGCAGGCCTACTGAAAATTCTTCCTATGTTCATCATCGTTATTCCAGGGATGATCTCCAGAATAATGTTTGCAGATGAGCTGGCATGTATTGGACCTGAGCACTGCATGGCAGTGTGCCACAGTCAGGCTGGCTGCTCTAACATTGCCTACCCCAGACTGGTCATGAGCGTAATGCCAGTGGGCTTGCGTGGACTAATGATGGCTGTTATGATTGCTGCACTCATGAGTGACTTGGACTCTATCTTCAACAGTGCCAGCACCATCTTCACCCTGGACATCTACAAGATGCTGCGCAAGTGTGCCTCATCCCGAGAGCTAGTTATCGTGGGCCGAATGTTTGTGATCATCATGGTAGGCATCAGCATTGCTTGGGTGCCAGTTATCATTGAGATGCAAGGTGGCCAAATGTATCTATACATCCAAGAAATGGCAGGATACCTTACACCACCCATTGCTGCTCTCTTTCTTCTTGGAATTTTCTGGAAGCGTTGCAATGAGACTGGTGCCTTCTGGGGTGGCATGACTGGCTTTGTTCTTGGTGCCACACGTCTTATCCTTGGTTTCATCTATCGTGAGCCTCGTTGTGATCAGCAAGATGAGCGACCGGCTTTCATCACTCACGTCCACTATATGTACATAGCTGCTGGACTGTTCTGGATCTCAGGCCTGGTAGCTGTTGTGGTCAGTCTTTGTACTCCTCCTCCAAACAAGGAGAATATTGAGCGCACCACTTTGTGGGGACTACAAAAATTGAAAAAGCTACCGGTGAATGATCAGAAGGAGATATACAAGCTATCCAATAAAAGTTCTGCCCACTGCAATGGTAACAGCACCTGCCAGAAAGACCTGCCACTGGACGTCCACAAAGAACAATGTCTTGATGGGGCTGATATTAAACTCCTTATGCCTTGCCCTAATGACCAGGATCCTATGACACCCAGCACAGAGGCACCAACTCCAGTGGACACATACAGCAATGGCCATGCAGAATTGGTCGGGCGGAAGGATGAAGGCAAAAGCAAGTCAGGGATATTCCAGTGCCTATTTGATTGGCTTTGTAAACATAAGGAAAATACAGCAGCATCAGCACCAAAAGTCATTGAAGAAGATGAACGAATTATACAGGAGATGCTTTACGAGTCCCCTAAAATCAAAATTTTGCTAAACTTCTGGTTGGTGGTAGTCTGTTTAGTGGGAATCATCATGTTTGTCTACTTCTTGTAACATCGTGCTCTTTTACTCATTGGACACATATATCAGCTATTTATTACTACAAAGGCTGTGTGGGTTATATAAAAATACTTTTTTTTCTTTTTTGAAAAGGTGGTGTTGGGGTATTCTTAAAAACATTTGTTTGTTTAATTGTCATTAAATCAAATCACCAAGTGTGTGAATACATTACAACCAGAAGCACTTCTGCTACAGTGGAACTTTTATATTAATACAGTATGTAATAACTGTAAAATCTGTGAATTCTGCCTTATTTATTGTAAGCAGTCCTTTATCATCAAGCGTGTTCGGGTGATGGCTGTTTCATGTATATGCATTTATCATTGTTGTTTTATGTATTAAGATGTATAACAGAATCTAAAACTCAACAAAATTGAGTTTTAGATTCTGCTATGTTAAACCTCCCACCTGTATTGTCAAATTTGTTCTAATCTTACATTAGTAAACGTTAAAAAATCTGTTGCGTCATATTTCGTAGATTTAGGTCATACAGGGGTAAAAAAGGGAAATCAACATGTGTTTGATGTACAGATATGCTTATCAGTGCTGTTCTAAGTGTAGCAAAATTTGTGGAAACATCACTTTTCCTGTTGGGCGCGTTTTAATTATATATTTCAGCTACATTACTTAAACTGTGAACCTCTAAGGCCTTGTTTAGACTGCCAGCCCAAATCCAAGTTTTGCTATACAAATTGAAATCAGATTGCTTTCATATAGTCTGAACAGTAAAAAAAACACATTAAATATGATATTTTCGATGTGTGCAAATCCGACATCCGGAGGCAATTTGAAATCAGATCCAAATCAATTATAAAGTTGTGGATGCTTTACCTGCTCAAATCGGATGTCAAACTGTCCATTGCATCACTCACGTTATGTCACTGTAACGATGCTATTGCAATATGAAAAGTCATGCCCTTTGGGGGCTGAATTTGTACAGGCAAGGCTAGAGGGAAGTAGCATGCTGCATGTAATCATCTGGTATCATTACCACAGCAACCATTGCAGATGTGTCAACAATGTTTCGGATTTGGGCTGCCAGTCTGAACAGAGCCAAATCCGATCTGGCCACTTTCAAAGAACAGTTTGGACAGTCCGTCTTAAACATTAAATTTGTGAAACAAATTGGATTTGCCTGCAGTCTGGACAAGGCCTTAGAGCAATGTTTAGTGCTTATATGTACACAAATGTAATATTCACCACCAAAATGCCTTCTTGTCAAGTAGAAATCCCCAATTTTGGGATTTATCTAAGTGATGGGTGAAATTCTGTTGACTAGCGTCTCAAAACTTTCACCACTGAAACATAAACCATTCAAGCACAGCATGTTTTTCTGCGGATGTCAGTTCATTCTGCACTTCAGGACAAACACCAGCTAGAAACATCTGCTTAAATCACAGTGACGCTTCAATTTGACAATATGTGAAAGCATATCACTTATCCCATGTCAGGTCAGCTAAGCTTGGGATGTCTAATTTTGATTGCTGTGCAAAATATTTAGTTCTTCTAGAGGAAGAATTTCATTTTGTGGTTGTTGTGGGAACAGGCATTGTCTGTTGTACTGATTTTGAATAGACTATTTAGTAAAAGAGGAATTTATTGTTGTTACATGAAGAGGAATTTACCAAAGCTGACTATTTTTAAGTCAGGAATTGGTATCATATCATTTGTAATCTTTTTGTCAATATTTTGCTCTTCGGGTTGTGTTGAGTCTGGTTTTAAAAACCTTAAAGACCAATAGAAACACTATAAATTAGTATTGTGTGTACGTAGTAAACAAACCACAGATACAGCTATAGAATACAATTTTTCAATGATAAACAATATCTCCTAAGTCATGTGCTAAAGCTGAATGGGATTCTAATCTGTTTACAAATTGTGTTATGAGTCTTACCACTTCTTTGGTATTGCCCCCAAGTAAAATTAAGTTAATTAAAAGGTAAAAGGTCTGCTATGTTAGCTGGCACTGATATATATTGGGAAATGAGCATAGCTGGATTAGTTAAGACTTGGGATTGTTCCTATTTTTCTGGTCCAGCAAAAATACATAATGTGAATGAATGACAAAATAAAAATAAACTAGATTTTTGTGCATGTGATTTTATTTTGTTAGTGAATGGTTTAAATTTTGGCCCAGGGACAGACATCTGCTTTTTTACTTTTTCCATTTTTAAGATGTCTTTGCTGCAGAAAGCCTGAAAGCCTTTATTTGGATGATGTTCTGCTGAGTATAGAATAGTTTTCCATTATGCTATTTAAATTATCTTCACAGATAATATGGAGATTGTTCAAAATGCCTTCAAAATAAGAGAAATATATGAGGAAATAATTAAGACACTCATTAAAAAAATGTAAATCAAGATGTAATGTCATATTCACATTGGGTTAAAATTTTCAGGATTGCACTGAATTAGATTGTTTGAATGTATTCAGGCCTGACGGTCCAAAATTGTGAAAAGGCAAATTTAAAAACAATTATTTTGTTTACTCATTGTTTTGAGTGCCACCCCTTAAATTTTGTGGGAATTTTATTTTATTATTTCCATTTTTTTTAATACGAAAGCACTAACTTGTTTATGGTCAAATGACTTCAGTGAATATTTATAAAACTATTCCTGCCAACTGTAGCTTATTTTATTTCAAGTTTTTCATTCTAAAATTCAGTGGGAAACAAGCATACCAATGTATAAATACCATACATGTAGATTTTCCAAAATGAACAGGCTAAAGACCTTAATGTTCTGCTAGAACCTGCAGTCCGTTAAAAATGTTGCTTAAATATAAATGTGTTATCTGTCTCAGCTTAGTTGTAAATGAACAGAAATTAACTATTTGTTACTATTAGATTTCTTTATGACAAAATAAAGAAACTTGTTTTAGTAGACCTGCATGTTAAAGGTTGCTTATGTGTCTCTGTATTTATTTTGTCCAATAATGATTATATTTATTCATTGTTTTAAAAACTCATTTATTTTTCCTAACTAAATCAAGACAAAAAAAAAGTGGGCAATTTTATCAAGTACCAGCCATGATTTAGTAGCTTATAGAGCCACCTTTAGCAGCAATAACTTGAGGTAATAATTTTTTCTTTTTAGTCTCTCACATCATTGGGGAGCAGTGTTGGCACATTTTTCTTTACAACTTTGCTTCAGTACATTGATGTTTGGGAATTCATGTATGCACAGCTCTCTTAGGGTCTTGCCATAGCATTTCAATTTGGTTGAGCTCTGGACTTTGACTAGGCTATTCCAAAACTTTGATTCTTTTCTTTTTTCCAGCCATTAGAATTTGGGTTTACTGGTGTACTTTGGATCATTGTCCTGTTGCATGACTCAATTTTGCCCAAGGTTTACCTTTTGGCACTGATGGTCTCAAATTTGACTCTTATACAGAGGAGCTCAATGGCTGACCCAGTGACTGTAAGGTGCACAGGTCCTGCTTGACAGTGGTTATAAGGAGTTTTTACTACTAAAAAGCTGCTTAAATGTTGATTGGAGGTCGTTCGATGGCAAAAAATTGAAATAAATGCACTGGTCAGCATTGCTCTCCATTACAGAATAGGTATATATGCTGTATATTAGAATATCATCGAAAAGTTGATTTATTTCAGTAAGTCAATTCAAAAAGTTAAACTTATATATAGATTCATTATACACAGACTAATATAATTCAAGTGTCTTTTAATTTTAATGATTATGGTTTATAGCTAATGAAAACCCAAAACTTAGTATTTCAGAAAATTTAAATATTACTTATAACCAGTGTATATGTATATATACATACATACATACATACATACACACATACAGATGCATCTTAATAAATTAGAATATCATCTAAGAGTTGATTTGACTGAACACTGAACACTTTGTTGCTACCTTTAAAATGAATTCATCAGTTCAATCATTACACCCCTAGAGAACAGCAAATGAACTATTATTATTGTTATTATTATTATTATTTGTGCTCATATTTATATTAAATATTTAATGATTTTATAAATGTCTTTAAGCTTGGTACTTACGGCAACTTGGAACTCCTAACATTATGAAAACTATATTTATATTTATTTGGCACTCTTATTTACTGTTATGGCAGTGTGCGACCATTTTAATAATAACAGTACATCTTCTCTATTTTAGATAGAGTGTTTTTCCACTGTATGTAGCCTCAGCTGCTCGTCCAGATATAGGGCAAGATTAACCAATAAGCCCATATGCAAGTGTAGCCTCTTTACTCAAACAGTTTCCATCTCTCGCATTGTCATTGTCATCTGTCTGGAAATTGGCCCTTAAGGTTTCGCACTGCCTTACATGAGTAGCAAACTGGATAAGTGAAAACTGTATCTCTAAATAAGACAAGTGAAAGGTAGTAAAACAGTATATCAGAAAATAGAACTCTTTAAATGCAGCAACAAACAGGAGAATGTGTACCCACGCTTTAGCTCTCTTGTCCATTAATGGTATGTAGGTTAACTTGCTGCGTGAGGTGAACTTCGATTAAAGCATTAGATTAGGCTCAGTGGGTTCAGGTTAAAGCATAACTAAAAGAAAAATTTGGCTGATTTCTCGTGCTGCGGTTAGGTGAGATTTGGGCCATTAAACCTTCATAAAATAGTTTCTTTAAAACTGGTTGCAGGTAAATAAATGGTTGACCCATATGAGATTTATATGCACGTGCACATGCACACACCCCCACCCAGCCACCCACTCACACACATGCATTCTGGGTACATTCCAGGACAGAAAATACAGTTCCTATTTTTAGCATGTTCTCAATTTTTTTTCTCTGTTTGAGCTTTTCCCCACCTTCACCCCACATACCACACCCACTCTTGTTCCCTGTCTTCCATTGTTGCTGTCAGCCTGTCAATACCCTTTCACAGTACTTTTCCATTACCACTTACCAGATTGCAGATTGCTATGAAGTTTGCAAATGACTATGTGAAAGTTTGGGTGGAACAAGGATTACTGCACATGGGTGTCCTCACCATGAGTTCATACAATTATTATGAACTATGCAGTAATACATGAACACCTAGTTGCATAATGCGTTTCTCTGGATCGTGTACAGTAGGAATCTTTGAATAATCTTTGAGTGTTTTTCAAAATTCCAATGCGTAACTCCTGGTCACTTGTCAGTAATAACACCTCATGAGCTTTTGCATGGATTTAGTCACCTACTGGTGCAATTGCACAATATCAAATTTAAGTGCGTTGCAGCCCTTGAATGTTCAGTCAAGCCTGTCAAGTTTTCTAAGTGTTCCTTGAATGCTTATCTATAAACAGTCATGCAACATTGCAGGTCTGTTTTAATCATAGGAAACTTTACACTTAAGTTAACATGTCATTTTTCTTGGTGGAACTGGGAACTTGTGTAACTTCTTAGAGCGACATTCAAATAAAATTCTGCAGTAAACCCTCATTACCTGAATTTAATTACAAAAACCTGTCAAACACTAAAAAGCTATATTAAAACTTCATTCTCAAATATTTTAAAATAAACCTGTTGATATTACTGCATGGGTACTAATAAATATCATTGTGAAATAAGTATCTTTCTGTGTGAAAAGGGCTCCTTTAAAATGTGCTAGATACCAGTCACAAAATACAAAGTTAGTGGCACCTCATTTGATAGCACAGTTGTTTTATGTAATTCTGTATTGTTAGTCACTGGATTATCTCAGTAAAGCTGATCTGATCTCTCTCGCTCACACTCACTGTGTGTCTCCAAGCGTTTTTGTCATGGGCGGAGTCTGCTATTTCAGACAGTGGAAAAGTACTGGCAGTTAGAAAGATGCAGTGGGCTGCCCTTTGTTCATTGTGGCTGCAACATAAGAAACTAAAGCAGCTCTATTTCAGCATCCAGCACTGATCTCTGTGGACTTGTCACTGTCCACCTGTTGTTGGTGGGGTTTTATTTTGCATTCTAAACATTATTTTTTTATATGGTTAATTCAACCCCATGCTATGACTAAATGTCCATTATAGATTTATACTTTCTAATATCTAGAATATCCATATTAAAAGAGCTGACCATCCAGCATGCGATTGTGTCTTTGAGTACAACTAGTTTCATGGAGAATTATTTTTAGGTAACAGCAAATGGAATTTGTGGATTATTAATAGTTAAACATTCTTAATGTGGAGCAATGTAAATGATTACCTTTACCTGATTAGTTCCTGTTAAAAAAAAACAAAGTCAAGTTAGTGCTTTGCTCTTGATAAAGCCTGTTGCTGAAATATTTAGAGTATATCTGAATATGTCTGTCCCTGTGTTATCCTTATTTGATTTTTACATATACAAAGATTAGCAATAACATTTCAATGCAAAACATTGTGCCCAGTAGGTTCTTCTTGTGCCTCCTTGGTAGCACTGGCCCCTGAGTTCATGACTCCACAAGACCTCTGGTGTATGCTGTGGTGTCTGGATGTTGGCAGTGGTGTTTTTTATGTGCTGTGGGTTGTGGGGTAAGGTTTAAAATTTAGATTTGAATTTGGAGCCTTGTTTGGTGGTCTTGGGCATTTTGCCTGCCTAGCCCAGTGTGTGCCAGGTGGTGATGCACTCGAGGTTCTGGTGCTTTTCTGTGCCTTGGGTGCCCATAATCCCCTTACCAGTTTACTGGTATATAATTGATAATTATTGTAAATTTGTTGATGCTATGTGGTGTTAATGTTATGGCAGATTAATATATTTTTTATTAGTGTATGTTAGCACTAAAGTATGTCCTTTGTAGGAGAAGCTCTGTGCAGAGTCAAGGCTCAGAATATTAGAATAGTAATGTATGTGATCATTTTACTTACAGCTAATTATTTATAATTGTGTAAAATGCAATTATGTAAGATTATTAATAATTAGCTGTAATTGTATTGTGTATGAAAATTTCAGTTACTGCTAATTGTACATAATTGCATTATATTGCAATGAGACTTTCCCTTGAGTTTCCCTTGCCATCATTGTCTTATTCATATCAGTGGATTTGTGTTCATTTTAATATAGGGAAAAACAATATTTGATTTCTTACTGTACATTTTTAACCTAAAGCTGAAAGGTAAAAAAACATCCTTAACAAGTCTGTCCTTCATAGTTTCATCTTCAACTCACATTATCCTCAAGACCCATAGTCTAAAACAAAAACTGCATAGCCTGTATTTGGTATGCTTTCTCCTAGTTTAGCAATTGTACAAATAAAGTCTCAAATTCCCCTCATGTTATAGGGCATGCACTAGTCCTAATCATCCTTTATTTATTCCACATCTATAAGGACTCTGCATCTATGTATTCATGGTTAGATGGATCTTACCTTAATTATTAAATGCTTAACCAATAGTAACACAGAGAGAGAAAGAAAGAGAGAGTGAGAGGGAGGTGGATGAATGGATGGCTAGACAGAAAGCAATCAACTCTCACTATGTATTTCATTTTGGATTTACTTTACATAAAAAGTTGGAAACCTAAATTATCAATTACTTTTTAAATTTCTGCTTCATTTTGTTAATTTGTTTTTAAAGTCAAAGATCTATAATCCCCTAGTTTAAATAACTGCTGAATAAATTTGTTAATATTTGGAATGATGTGGGTCGCGCAAGGGTCAGAACCGCACATAAACTGTTCAAGAGGGGCAGATTTGCTGGCTGATACCACGTGGAGGTCTGAACAGGCAAAGGCGTGGCCATTTATACACACAGTTGCCAGGCAACGCCGCAATCAGTGTGAAAGGGTCCTGATACCTCAGCACTTTGTGTGTCATTGGGTAGCACCGATAAGGTACTGTATCAGGGCCAAGAAAAGCAAGACAAACAAACAAACAAACACAGACATACAGGCAGAAGTGTGCTGTTTAGAGACAGAGGCAGCCTCTGCATGTCCAAGACGCGCGCGCGTGAGAGAGAGAGCGCACACATCAGTCTAGGTTAGGTTTAGTGCACAGCACAAAAACATAACACTCTCTCTTAAATCCTCGGTATAGGGCATAGGCCCCAAGACGATATTAGTTTTTGTTTTCGTTTTCAGAGCCCCGTCTGTTCTCGCGTAGATGGTGGAGCTATGGTTATTTTGTGTTTTTTAATTTTCTTTCGTTTACTTTAAGTTCCTTAACTTATAATTTCACACCATCTTCAAATGGTAAGGTCTTCCGTTGCCTGTCATAAGCACTCTCACAACCTCCTGTTTCGTTGACCCCCTCTAAAGCCCTGCGTCAGGGCTCTTATAAACATTCTTACATCTCGTGGTGCAGCTCTCCAATCCGCACCACATAACAATATTACTTGATGAATGTTCACTGAATTTTCACGTCTTTTACTACTTATTTAGTAGTTTTTATGTAATGCGTGCACAAACAAATAGAAAAACCGACAAAAATTCCTAAAACATTTTTGATGTGTTCTATTACTTAGATTCCCACAAATTGTTTCTGCAAATATCTTCAATGTACAGACATGCCAACTTTACAGTTTTATTTACCCTTTTTTATTAAGTTCAAGGGGTATGAATACTTTTGCAAGGCACTGTATATAAAACGCACATATATCTTTTCCACCAATGTGGAAAGGAATCTGATTTGTGTAAATGAAAATGCATCCAGTGGTGTACCAATATTTAAAACAACCAATCCTAAATGAACCTCATTCACTAAACTCTCTAATGCACTGTAGAAATGTCTGTTTTAATATATAAAACAGACATTTCTACAGTGTAGGCAGTATACGGTATATAAAATAAGACAGTATACAGTATATATAAGACAGTACTGTATATAAGATAAATCAGTTTTAGAAAGCCAAACTTAAATACAAAATATACTTAATACCAAAATATACTTATTTGCGGGGCACAGTGCCATAGTGATTAGCACTGTCATCACGCAGCATCAAGGTTTAGGTTCGCCTCTCGCCTTTAATCTGTATGCATGAAGTTTGTATGTTCTCCCTGTGCAAAATGGGTTTGGGTTTTCTTTGATTTTCCCCCACAGTCCAAAGACCTCCACTGCAGGCCAATTGGTACTTTCAAATTGGCTGTAGTGTGTAATTGGATGTTCTTTCTTGACTGGAAGTGCTTACTTAGTGACCAAAAAGAATAAAAGAATGATAAAAATGAATAAATGAATGAACATTTTAAAAATCGTTGCAAAGGTAATCTATGAATAAACATCATCCTGGGAATTTGTTTTCAAATGGCCCAAACATTTGTAGAAGGTGGATTACTACAGTATTACATGATTGGCTTTGTGACCATTTATTTAGTAATTATATATATTTAACAATAAAATAATAATGAGATAAAAGTCCTACGAACTGTAGTTGATGATTTATTTTGCTGCATAATTTTTTTTATTGTGGTACAAAACAAATTCACATGAAGCTGATGAAAGCCTGAAGAAAACAACGATGATTCATTGCAATAAATTAGCTGTTTGTCTGCCCTCAAAAATTTTATTTCTAAGTTACATTTCTTAATTTGTAATGACTCCCTAGTCTGAGTTTTTTAAAATGTTAAAATCATAAAATTTTCCATTATCCTACAATATCCAACAATTAGACTATATTTAAGTTTATTGTCATAAAAAGTACAAAGCCAACTAAATGCAGTAAACATCTAACCAAATGTGCATACAGTAAGTTGCCTATTTCCACTAAATAACAAATGCAGATACAAGGCTATGGGGTCATATGTAGCAGGGTATGCATGTTTTATGTGCAGGACGTATAGAAGTACATATATAGCGTATACATGTGTGTACTGTCCATATATACAGTATATGTATACATATACTGTATATGGGGGCTACTGAGTAGGACAACTTTCACCCACAACACACGCACACATGCACACACACACTAATAGAATCACGGCTCTGTCAGGACTCTCTAATGACTTGCTTTGGCCTCCTTTTGAGGCCTTCGCGGAAATGTGATGTTGCATTGTCATTAAACAGGTTCATCTCCCGCACAGCTACAGCCTTTTTTTATCTTTTTCTTAACGAGGGCTGTTGTTGCAGTACAGTTACTAAAGAACAGTCACGGCACTTGGACACAAAATTAAAAAAAATGCTTTCGCATGCGCACACACACATAGCTACAATGTTATTGTGAACAGTACACACAAGCACGAATGTTGATTATATGAGTAACGCATGAGCACTGAGACCGAGCATAAAAGACGATTACCCACAATCCCACAACAAGAGAGAGAAGAACCATTGGCTCAGTTGTGGTCACGTGATGCTTGGCAGACAAAATGCATGCATACTACTCGTATTTCAAGACATTGCGCATTTATTAGGTTAAAATTTATTTTAAAAATTTGTTATTTGTCGTATTGCAAAATGATCACAGACAAGTTACTTGCAATCCAAGGTTCCATTGTATATATAATGACTTTATTATTAAGTCAGTACAAGAATATTTGAGATTTAAGATTTAAGATAAAAATATTTTAGGAAAAATAAAAGAAAAAGGAAGCTGCTGGATTTTGCATGCAAAAAAGGAGCAGGTCCAACAGTTGAAGTCCTCATAAGAACTATGGGTGGCTTTGCTGGATCCACCTCAGTAAAACTTAGTCGCTAATTTCCTTACCTGTACCTGACACCAATTTAAACTTTACTTTGTTAATTACTGTTTTTTTTTTGCATTTGCCTAAGACTTTTGCACAGTACTGTACAGTATATGTATGTACCATGATTGTGGTGGTGAAGACAGGTTAAGAACACATACATAGTGGTTAAATCAGTGTGATATTATTTGTTTGTTATTGCGTAGTTGGGATTATTACTTTTAACACTTTTTTTGGCTTTAAAGCAGAGGCCTGCAAGCTGCAGTCCATTAAATCATTGGTGCATGTAAATACATCTGAAATTTTTGTGATCATAATTTTTTGTTTATACCATGATCATGGCTATGGATTTAAATGAATTTAAAAATATCTGTTCGTTCATTTGTGAATCTGTTTAAACCAAGACACAATACACTCAGCTGTTCCGTTGTCTAGGTTGTGCTGTGGACAAAACAATGACATAATTTCAGTCAAAAACAAACAAACAAGCATAAGCACCAGCTTGCCTCTGAGATTCCCATGAGCCTTGTTTAACAGGATCTTACTACTGTACTTCCTGGAAAACAAAGGCTAAATGATGGCAACACACCTTAAAGCATTTATTAAAGGCATTTGCTAATATGTAAAAACAATATACACTATAAACACTATACAGTACATCATTAATGTTAATAAACACTATATATTATTAGGAGCATTAAAATATAAACCATCAGTCCACAAATCAAGACATTCATTGTGTCATTGTCTAACCTGCACATTTCCTATAAAGCCACTATTGAACAAAGCAGTGTACTGTATACCTTGGATGGGGTGCCTATTCAACACTATTCAACCTTCTGTTCTTGTCTTTGAACCATCTCTCCCTCCATTTATGACTTTGAACTATCAAACATGCTTTAAGCATTGCAAAAAAAAAAAGCTATCTCCTTACAATTAGCCATAACTGTAAAAACTTCACCACGAAGTTTGAGACACAACAAAATTCTATATAAATTAAACTGAAATGCATTCTGTAAATGTATGGTTGACCAAACTTGGTGGATGTACAGTACCAGGGAACACTGTAAAGGCCTTTGTTCAAGGCTATGGCCATCAATAAATGTAGTATCATCTACAGTATATCACATTAACATAGCCAAGAGCAGGGTGTTCCTCTCAAATTCATGAAAGGAGAAGATGAAAAATCAATTTGTCCCATGAGGCAAAATGTGTAATGATTTGATGAGATGTGAATGATTTAGATTTTTTTTTCCATATTTGAGTTGTTTGGCACAAAACCAGGTTTAGATTAGATTACAAAATCTAAACTAAAGCATGGTAGATGCTGCAGCCTTCTTTTAAGCTGGGACAGAAGATTAAAAAAAACATTGTTTTTCAAACATAACAATAATCCAAGCACAAATCAAGTCAACAAAGAAATGACTATAGAAGAACAAGATCAATGTTTTGGAATGGTGCAGTCAGATACCATCTAAACCCTATTGAAATCTTGTGTAATGACTTAAGTGGTCCTTTAACAAGGTGCTTCAACAAAAACATTTGGTAATGCACTTCTGTGAACAAGTTTTTTCCCCTCTCATTGTTTGTATTTGCTTTTCACTTCAGTTTTGTTGGTTGCCAAGGGTGTGAATCTGTTTCTACAGTTTCACTGTATGTATGTGTTAACATTGTACAGCATGGAAAGTTACTGCAAATAGCCCATTTTATTATTAGCTGGGTTTTGACTTGCTGCCTAGCTAATTAGCTATGTACTAGAATCAATGTTATTCTAACCTGACATTATATAATGAATTAAGGTTAGCAAAATAGCAAAACTTTCCTCAGCATGCTTTTTCAAAGATTTAGAGTTCATGCATTCCAAGGATGCAATAAAGACACTTATTTTATATGAGCATTTTTTAACATTTTTGGTTGGACTGGTTGGGCTGGGACACTCATCCTCAAGTTTTACACTGCAGTCCAGTATCTTATCCAAAATCAACTTACATTAGTATAGCATTTACTGCACTGTCTCGTATGTGAAGTTCATTGCAGGTAACACAGTTCTTGCTATATATTTTATCTAAGTAAAGCGTGATAATATAAATAAAAAAAAAGTCAAGAATAAAAAGTATTTTGAACACTTTTTATTCTTTGAAAGGTAAATTAATTGAGTGCAACTAATGAAGTATGTGGTACATGTATTTCATTTTAGCAATACTCAAGTAAAGTAGAAATACACCCATATATATAAATATTATTAATATTTTTTTTTATAACTTTTTAATTAAGTACAGTTGCTCAATTGTAAATATGGATAGTTAAAGGAGGTAATTTTCATAAATCTGTTTAAGTTCAAAATTGGCTAGAAATTTAAATTCTGTGAGCTTGATTAATAACTAGGAATCTTGGTGCTTGGATGAATCTGCTATAGTTGAAGTCACGCAGCTAAAGTTTGCCAGAAGAGGGAGTAAGACTGTCCCACCCCCTCAGAGACAAGGACTTCCCAGCAACAGAGAACTGTGCCATTTAAATAAATTTTCTGTTACATCACACTACAACCTTCAGTGCTAGGACAGAGGGAAAGTTTTCAGACCCTTTCAAGTTTTCCACTTTTTGTCTTGTTCCACGCACCTCTTTAAATCTTTTTTCCTCAGCATTCTACACTAAAAACTACACAATGACAAGGTAAAAAAAAATAAAAAAAATACAAAGAAAGGAGTGCCAAGCTTGTAGCATCATTCACAAACTGAGTTGAGGCTGTCACTACTGCAGAGTGCTCTAACCAAATGCCACTTGATAGGTTGTAATACACTGTACTACTACAGTTCAAAAGTTTGGGGTCACTTACAAAAATTCTTTGTTTTTGTTTAGTGATTTATTTTCTACATTCTACAACAATACTGGGGATTTCAAAACTATAAAATAACACATATGGAATTAGGTAATTACATACCAGCAACAAAAACAACAGTTAGTTGTTATTTTAAGACACAGAGGTCAGCCTTTCTGTAATAGTTCTTGCAAGAACAGTATTGTCAAGTGCATTTGCAAAATCCGTCAAGCACCATAATGAAACTGGCTCTCATGAAGGCCATCCCAGGAGGGCGAGACCAAAACCTACCTCTGCCGCAGACGAGAAGTTCATTTAGAGTTATCAGCCTGAAAAATGACCAATTAACAGCACCTCAGATTAGAGGCGTTATGAAGTCCTAACAGAGCATAAGTAGCAGAAACATCTCACCATTAACTGTTCAAAGGAGATTAATGCATTTTTTGGACGCCTTCAGCATTCCTTTACAATGTAGAAAGAAATAAAAATCAGGAAAGATCATGGAGTTAGAAAGTGACCCCAAACTTTTGAACGGTAGTGTATGTAAATGAGATATTTCAGTCTTTTTTCTTCTTATTATTATTATTATTTCAATAACTTATTTATGGATTTAATAAAACATGATGTTTTTGAAATAGCCCATCTTAACAATGACACTCGACATCCAGGCCCAACCACATTTTTGTCTCTAGTAATGTGTATGTTAATCAAAAAAAGTAGTAATGACATCAAAAAGATATAAGTTTTATACACATATACAATTTACACGTTGACACTGAATGTCTGCATTGTTTGAGCCTAGTTGAGGCTTAAAGAGAATGTGAAGCAGTTTGGTAAATGTTTTGACGTAAGTAGGAATATATTTTAAATCTGTAAAATATGTAATTGTTGGAAGCCAGTTAAGAAACTGTAGCAATGGGGTTATGTTTATGTTTTGCAAAAATGTCTTAGAATATCATCATTTTAGTTAATTAGAATATACCACTTTCATTTTGAGTTTTATTAATTGAAAATCAAGCATGTTGCAATTTCTTTATACGTAAGAAGAAACGTTGATCTTTAAGCTGATTCTTCTGGTCAGAAATATAGGCAAAAAATAAATACCTGTTGTCCTATTTTCTACCACATTGGTAATGTAAATCCATTAGAACCAGGGACATATGAGTACCTTAACACAGCTAGGGGACCAGCCCTTAGTCAGAACCACTGATTTACACTATTCCACCTTCCCACTAACAATTATACTTCACCAAAAGAACCAAACATGAATTCCTCTCATTCCCAGGATTCCACATGGGCGCCTGGTAAATCTACATCTTGACAGGAATTCCCTGTTAAAGCAATCATTTCCCAGAAAAGAAACTGAATAAAAAACATTTTTTAGTGTTGTACAAATACACAATTACTGTAGAAGTGAGTATATGTTAAATATAACAACAGAATGATGCAGAGCTGAGCTCCTGCTTTTGACTTGCTAGGGGTCTTAACTTTACAGCACACACTCAAATTTTGTTTAAGGTTTGAGGCCATTTAGTTTTATGTGAATTTTATAGAGTATAAAATGATGTTGACTGTGGTGTTCACCATTGTTAAAAAATAGCTCTAAGCATGTTACTAATTAAGTAACGTGTATATGAGGAGTTTTCAAGTCGAACCAAGACTTTTCAATGTGAAGAATAACAGAACACGTTTATCAGAGTCAAAACAACTTTTATTTCTTAATATAATCCCATATTACACTAATGCATTTATCTGAGTGTTTCACTAGTGCTGGGATACAATCAAGGTAGAAAGTTTCATCAATATCCCAAAGTCTTGATGAAACATCCTGGGCTTTAACTTTCGATACCTATGTACACTCAGTCTCCAGAAATGCAGGTTACTGAATGATTGTATGTACAATTTTCACTGACATACGCATTAATGTTTTGACATTTACCAAGCCGTCACTGCTGCAGGGTCCCTCTCTGTTGCTTCTGATGGGTTACTTTGCTATTGGGAAGACACTGAAAGTAGTGCAGTCACAACACTGACAACTTACAGTATCATACAAGTCAGGGAAGAGGCTATGCGCCAGAGGAGAAAGGAAGCATGGGAGTGTAGACTGGAAAAGTACTCTATAAACATGGTGATCTTCCACACAAGTGTAATAATATTCTTACCAAAGCTTGTCACAATTTTCCCCCACACATTATCATTTTACTTTTGCTATCACACCATTTCACCATGTCAGCACAGACTTTCCATAAACAGTGCTTAGGTTACAAAATGAAAACACTGATAAAGGGGCACATAACATAGTTCATGCATAAATATTTGATGTACATTCACATCATTTTGCAGAGGCTCTACAGCAAGACTAAACTTACAAATAATAAAAAGTACACACACAAATTATACCTACTTACCTTTTCTACCTATGCTCTACAAGACTGGTCAAAACCAAAAACTCCTCCTATATATAGTATCCAATGCTCGCTAATTACTAATTTACTGCTACTTATTATTCCAGAAAAAACCTCCACCATTCTATCAGCAGATGACAGGAGTGTTGGGATTAATATGGCAGGGTTGGTTTGAAATGTTGATCTGCAGACCTTTGTAGGTAATCAGATGTGCTGCATTAAGGAATTTGAACTAAGGTTTAGAGCATCTTTTTGTGAACATCAGTCCATATGCCTTTACCAATTAATTATAATGACTTGAACTTATTTTGAAAGTAATCTTTTATTTGTCACCTTCTCTTATTAAAACTAAACTGTTGGTACTTTTAATATCAAGATTGATGAATATGACTGAGATTTCATTATTTAAAACTCCCATACAATCTGAAATACCCCGAACATAATTTATTATTGTTTATAATTTTTTTTTATTTGTTGTTTGTATCTTAAATTCCTTATTGTTTCATTGATTGTCAGAATAGCATTAATCCAATGTGTATAAAAGCTACTGCTGACCCAGGCACCTCTCCTGCCAAGCCGCACCCAGCCACGCGTCATTGCTAAAGTGGATGTTTCATCAGTGGCACCTGGGCAGGGTTGGGGCTTGAACCTTTAAACTTCCGATCAATATCCCATAACCATTTGAGACTGCCACCACTGCCCGCTAATTTGTTACTAGCCATTCATGCAAACATATGGTAAAGCATTCTTGCACAGACCTGGAGGTTTTACTGAGATTTGAACTTGGATTGTTGGATTCAGAGCACAGTGGTAAACATTATGCCATGCAACCATACATTTGTGGTTTGCTGTGAAATGCTAACCTACCCTTTTCAGCTCTTAAAAATAAACGACCCATAAAATATAGGTCGATACAAATGATGTTTTCACTTAAACAACACTAAAGAGAATAAAATAAAGTATGCCCCTACAAATTAACAGTCATATCTACACAAAAGAAGCTAGGTTAGCCATTTGTGCTTAGCTGATAATGTCTAGTCTACCATTTTTAGCTCTTAAACTCAGTATAAGTTACATTTTATTAGTCATTAATTTATACAGATTGAAAATAAAGATTTCACTGCAAGTTAACGTTTAATTAAAGAAACTAGGTTTGTTCATGGTTAACTAATAACGACTAAGCCACTCTTCATAAGCTGCAGTGGCACCAGTTAGATTGTAGTTTGATAGGGTCATTAGAATAAACACATTTGAATTTTTATATAACTAAACAGGTTGAAATACCATTTGCATTTGGGAGAAAATTGTTAGGGAAAGAAGTTTTGTTTAACCCCTTAAGACCTTTAGTTTTGCATGCATTTTTACTTTTTCCTATATATTTGAGATTAGTAAAACCTGATAAGTCTAAAATCTAAGCATTACTTTCGTACATAAAACTGAGTTTGACACCCTCTTGTGTTTTTACTAATTAGTATATTTTGCTTTTGCTACCATAAGATAATGCTATAAAGTGTCTACTAATGAGGACAACAGGTCTTAACAGAATAAAGTATACTGTAAGGTGTTGCAAAACCAAAAAGTAATGTCTCCATATGAGGATGCAGGGTCCTGAAAAAAGCATACAATAAAATAAACATAGCAAGCACACAATCTCTACACTTTCACACAACCTCCACCAGCCTGAATTATTGACTGGATTCAGTGATTGACCATGCTTAATGTTGATAGTGTCATATTAAGATTTAATATTTTTTTCACATATGCTACAGTAGTTAGGAAGCTGGGGTCAGCAAGCAGGGTCAGCCAGGATACAGTGTCCCTGGAGCAGATAGGATTAAGGGCCATGCTCAAGGACTCAAGGCTCAAGTGGCAACTTAGTGGTTTTGAAGCTTAAACTCCTTACCTTTCGGTAACCCAAAGTCTAACCTTTTGCCACCACTTCTCCCACTGGACCACTGCCCACATTCTGACCCTTGCATCTGTGTGGCAGAGCACAAAGATCAAGTTGTTTATTATTGCAACATTCTGAGTAAACTCTAGAGAGCACCTGTATGAATTTATGCACTGCACTGCTAAAACACAATAAACTGATTAGAGAATTGCATAAATGTATAGGTGTACAGGTGCCCTATTAAAGTGTGCAGTGAGTGTAAGTAACACAGCTTATTTAAACAAACAATCCTTACATAAATGTTTTAAATGCTTGTTAACTACATAAAGGCTTAAACCTGTTATGCTGTGCAACCTGTTATGTGAAGTACGGCCTTTGTGTATTGAGTATGTATACAGTAAGGTGTGAGAATAATAAAACTAAGGCCTTCAATGCTATAAAAGTATATATAAAACAAACTAAAAGTTTTTTGGAGTTGAGTCTTATGTTACTAGTCTATGCCACTACAGAAGCCAGTAAAAAAGACCAAATATAGAGATCACATATTTTATACATTAACCACAATAAATATAAATTATAATAAACTGTCTATAAATTCTGCTTTTAATATTCTCATATGACTTTAAAAAAATTGTGTGGGATTTAAAGATACAAAATAAAAAAGGACAAAGATAAGTTAGAAACATGCAGGTGGATTTATTTAGGAAATAATAATAATAATAATAATAATAATAATAATAATATAGCATATTTAAATGATGCATTTTATCCTCCCTGGGCAATTTAGTCAGGTCACCTAAACTTCAAACAATTTAAGCTGTTAAGCTGTTATGTAAGATAATTACAGTGATTTATTTGTTTTCCTATTAAATAAAGTCTCATAAAAAAGGTGATCAGTCAACACTCAGGAATTTCCTGTGTCTTACATAGTAAATGAAATATGCAGCTTACAAAAAAAATTTCCAAACCTGTTAGGCCCTACAGTATGTGAAAAAGTACAGTATTTGCCCTCTAAACTAAGTACACACATGGACAAAATTGTTGGTACCCTTTGGTCATTGAAAGAAAAACTCACAATGGTCACAAAAATAACTTTAATCTGACAAAAGTAATAATAAATAAAAATTCTATAAATGTTAACCAATTAAAGTCAGACATTGCTTTTTAACCATGCTTCAACAGAATTATAAAATAAAAATAAAAATAAACTCATGGAACGGGCCTAGACGAAAATGGTACCCCTAGAAAAGATTGAAAATAATGTGACCAAAGGGACATGTTAATTCAAGGTGACAACAATCTTGTAATCAGTCAATGAGCCTATATATAGGGACCAGGTAGACACTGTGTTGTTTGGTGACATGGTGTGTACCACACTCAACATGGACCAAAGGAAGGGAAGAAAAGAGTTGTCTCAGGAGATTCAAAAGAAAATTATAGACAAGCATTTTAAAGGCTATAAGACCATCTCCAAGCAGCTAGATGTTCCTGTGACTACAGTTGCACATATTATTTAGAAATTTAAGATCCATGGGACTGTAGCCAACCTCCCTGGACGTGGCCACAGGAGGAAAATTGATGACAAATTAAAGAGACGGATAATCTGAATGGTAACAAAAAAGCCCAGAAAGACTTCTAAAGAGATCCAAGGTGAACTTCATGCTCAAGGAACATCAGTGTCAGATCGTACCATCTGTCGTTGTTTGAGCCAAAAGTGGACTACATGGAAGACGACCAAGGAGGACACCATTGTTAAAAACAAACCATCAAAAAGCCAGACTGGAATATGCCAAACTACATGTTGACAAGCCACAAAGCTTCTGGGAATGTCCTATGGACAGATGAGACAAAAATTGAACTTTTTGCCAAGGCACATCAGCTCAAAGTGCACGAATGGAAAAATGAACCATATCAAGTAAAGAACACTGTTTCTACTGTGAAACATGGAGGAGGGTCTGTTATGTTCTGCTTTGCTGCATCTGGCACAGGTTGTCTTGAATCTGTGCATAGTACAATGAAATCTCAAAACTATCAAGGGATTCTAGAGAGAAATGTGCTGGCCATACTGTAGGTTTTGCAACAGGACAATGACCCAAAACACAAAGCTAAAAATACCCATCAAAAAAAGAGGAAAACATAGGACTATTCTAAAATGGCCTTCTATGAGCCCTGACATCAATCCTATTAAGCATCTTTAAAGGAGCTGAAACATGCCATCTGGAAAAGACACATTTCAAACTGGAAACAAGTGGAGCAGTTTGCTCATAAGGAGTTGGCCAAAATACCTGCTGAGAGGTGCAAAAGTCTCATTGACAGTTACAGGAATCGTTTGATTGCAGTGATTGCCCCAAAAGGTTGTGCAACAAACTACTGTATTAAGTTAGGGGGACCATCATTTTTGTCTAGACCTGTTCCATGAGTTTATTTTTAAAAATAATTCCATTGAAGCATGGTTGAAAAGCAATGTCTGACTTTTATTGGTTACCATTCATATAATTTTTATTCGCTATTACTTTTGTCAAATTAAAGTTATTTTTGTGACTATTGTGAGTTTTTTTTTTCATTGACCAAAGGTACCAACAATTTTGTCCACGTGTGTAACTGTTTTTTTTTTTGAGCCATTTAAAGGTAGACTTGCTGGTGTATTTTAGATCATTGTTCTGCTGCAATTGATGGTAGTTAGTCAGCATAACCCAGGTGTGCTTGAACGTGATGTCACAAAGTGATGGCCTGACATTCTCCATCAGGAATTTTTGGTAGAATGCAGTATTTATGGTTGCATTAATAATTGCAAGTCAACCAGGTCCTGAAGGTGCAAAGCAGCCCCAGACCAACATGCGACCATCACCATGGTTAAATGTTGGTACAGTATGATGTTCTTTTTATAATATAATGGTTTTAAACCAGATGTAATGGGATGCACACCTTCCAAAAGTATATGTTTTGTCTTAACAGTCCACAGACTATTTGCCCAAAAGTCTTGGGGAAAATCAAGATGATTTTTGGCAAAGCCTTTGTGTTCTTTTTTGGCCACAGTTTCACCAGTGTTAGCTTTCACCTTGGAACTCCCCACCTGATGGCATTTTTGCCCAGTCTTTTTCTTATTGTTGAATCAACCTTAACTGAAGCAAGTGAGGCCTGCAGTTTTTAGATGTTGTTCTGAGTGCTTTTATGAACTCAATATTTCAATACTCAATTATTTATGAACGCAATAAGTTGTCGTTGTGCTCTTGATGTACAGATGGAAGACATGCATCTAGAAGGTGGTGGAATGAACTTTTTTATGACCATACAGTTGAGTCTCTGACAATCTTTAAACAACAACTTAATACATATCAGTTTCTTCAGTACTGTACTTGGGTTACACCCCGCCAAAAAACAAAAAACAAACAAAAAAAACCTTCCCAACAGTGTTTAACTGATGCTAGTTGATTAGCAACATAGTAATCAGTGTCATGAGCTTTCCAATTACAAAATGTAAATTCCTTTGGATAAAAGCTATTTTTCAGCTATACTGTAAATACCTGAATGTGCATGTAAATGTATTTTGGTAGGCTGGCCACTCCTGGGAGGTTTCACCATTATTCCAAGTTTTCTCCCTTTGTGGATAATGGCTCTTAACATGGTTTTCTGGGGTCCCAAAAAGCCTGTGCTTCTTTTTGTTAAACCAGTTCTATTAAAGTGTTTTCTTGATTCAACAAAT